>NC_091046.1:31072439-31372439 GCF_963966145.1 Tenebrio molitor | reverse complement strand
GTATCAAAATTATTGTGGACAACAAAGCCTCCTGCGAACGAAAATAGATACCAAAATTACCAAACTATTTATGAGTTTATTTATCAAATCAGCTTTGTTTAAACGATTTCAGTCACTTTCCATTTTTCATTAATGATTCTTGTGTAAACATGGCGAAAATGCGTATCTAGTTATCATCTACCCATAGATCAAAGAACAGGAAATATTTAGATGTTTAGGTTACATTTAGCATTTTGATACGTGTAAGTACACGTTATTACGATTCCGTTACTTGCTGCGAATACGGTAATGTAATGTGTACGTGGTGTACGATGTACAGTTGCGGAATTAAAATTTCGGGCACTATTGTCAATGTCATGATAATAAACTCTAAAACAACCTTTACGTTGATAACCTTATTTTTTACTCTTGTCATGTTTTTGTCTTTTTGGCATTCAAAAATTGTCATTTGTGGCATAATAACGGGTAGGCAACAAATCAAATCGATAATTTAATGTCAGTCATGATGACAGTAGAAGGTGGTTTACAGAGATTTTGTTGAAGTGACAGAAAAATAGTGCCCGAAATTTTAATTCCGCAACTGTACGTTGAGTTCTACCAGAGCTGACCAGAGATTCTATAACGTTTGTGTAAATTTTAACGAAAAAGTTGGCAACGTATTTGTTACTAAAATAGTAAACTCACAGAAGAGAAAGTACTGTTTCTTATCTGTGTTAAAATTTATCGAGCGATTAAATTAATTTGTAACGAGTCATCCGTGGATTTGAAGATTTGAATCCGTATGTCTTTTGCGATGGATTGGATATGGCGTAGAGGGATATGGAGGGAGCACTCTTCAAAAAAGTGGATACGACCCATTACGACCGCGCTTTTCTGTAGACCTAATAAAAGGTCTCCAGATGAGCCGAGCGAAACCGAAGTTAACGCAGATATTTCATCTTTCCAGTGGCGTCCCTTTAACTTTTTTCTGGGGACAATTTTTGTAGGAATTGTAGGAAGACGACCGTAAATATTTAGTTCAAAATAAAAACAGATCAGAGTTATACAACTGAAAAAATACAAAGACAATTCACCAACCGGTTCACGTGGAAAAAAGCAAATCCCAGTAAAATGACGGAACACCGACGCCTATGAAGCATCTGATGCCCAACGACCCTCGTCACGAAATTTCACGAAGTACTGGCGGTCATTTTAAAAGGCGTCATAAAAGGTCTCCGCACAGGTCGCGCGACGTGCCGCTTCCTTTACATTGCCAGCATAGGCAGTGCTCCCTCCATATCCCTCTACGGGATATGGCGAGAACTAACCCACAGAACTAACCTGTGTTCTGTTTTTCAATTCAAGTTTCAAGCTATGTTTGTACTCTATGTATCATCCGTGACTATGTTTGTACTATGGCGGACAATAAATTTAGGCCGGCAAATTTCTGACATTTCAAAAAAGTCAATGCAAGCGACCATTTATTGTCATTATGACTGATGTGTCAGTTTGTCAAACTGAAGGTTTTCAAGCTGTTTGGCGTTTCCTTCGCAATTTTTCGTAACTTACAGATCATGACGCACTAGCATAACTGATTTGTGGTAGCACTTCTTAGTCCAATCAATAGGGAGTTTTACCTTACAAAAGGTACAGAAAAGGTTATACTTGGCAGGTATCTTCTATCAGGCATATTATTAATGTTGTTGAGTTTGCGACCTTGGGGGGTTGCCGCTCGCCCCGCCATACTGAAGAATAGGGGTGCAAAATCACATTTTTGCGATTATTTCATTATCCGTGCGAGATACCTCTATCTAAGTTATTATAGAAAATGTAGAGCATGCAATTCTCTACATTTTCTGTTCTTTATGTTTTTTTGTCAGATCAATAGTTTCGTAGTTACAGCCTGTAGAAATCGAGAATTTCTTTTATTTTTGTATTTTTTATTCTTTTCCACACCACCACAGAGGTAGAGCAATAGGGTGCGTTTTTTTTTTGTTGTGGTGTCCCCAGTGGGCATAGTCCACGATGCAGTAGAAGTTTACTGTTTTACTCTTTTTGATCTCTTTGTAGCGTAGACGGACCCTAATGATCTGGATCGAACGGTATAGATGAGCTGAATTCATCATAGTTTATGAATTCGGGAATTCCTCTTGAGAATTTTCCTCTTGTTCCTCAGGGTCATCATCATCATCATCAAGATCATCTGGCGTTTGCCAAAATAGAAATTCATTGATTTCAGGTATTTGTTCGTCTTGATCTTCAGATTCTGGAACGTCTGTGATTATTTCATTATCCGTGCGAGATACGTATATCTAACTACTTACAAAAAATGTAGAACATACAATTCTCTTCAATTTTTGTTCTTTACGTTTTTTTTTTTGTCAGATCAATACTGTTTGTCCGTCTACGGGAATATCGGACTCCAACGTGTATCGTGTATAGTAATGATAATGAAACAGGTAAACGCCAAATGATACTGATGATGATGATGATGACCCTGAGGAACAAGAGGAAAATTCTCAAGAGGAATTCTCGAATTCATAAACTCTGATGAATTCAGCTCATCTAAACCGATCGATCCAGATCATTTGGATCCGTCTACGTTACAAAGAGATCAAAAAGAGTAAAACAGTAAATTTCTACTGCATCGTAGACTATGCCCAACGGGGACACTACTTAAAAAAGAAATGCACCCTATTGCTCTACCTCTGTGGTGGTGTGGAAAAGAATAAAAAGTATAAAAATAATAGAAATTCTCGATTTTTACACGCTGTAATTACGAAACTATTGATCTGACAAAAAAACATAAAGAACAAAAAATGTAGAGAATTGTACGCTCTAAAGTTGACTCAAGTTGCAAAAAACCAATTTGGATTTGCAACAGCAATTTAATGGCATTAGTCGTTTGAAATTACTTTAAAACTGTACTTATATGGAAAATATTCAATCCAAACTATGATTTTCTGGCCTTTTTGTGCCTTTATTTGGTTTACAAATATTGAAAAAATGCTGTTGCAAATGACAAGTGGTTTTTTGCAACTTGAGTCGACTTTACATTTTTTATAATAACTTAGATAGACGTACAGTGTATCTCGCACGGATAATGAAATAATCGCAGAAATGTGATTTTCCACCCCTATTCTCCAGTATGGCGGGGCGAGCGACAACCCCCCAAGGTCGCAAACTCGGCAATATTAATAATATGCCTAATAGAAGATACCTGCCAAGTATAAACTTTTCTGTACCTTTTGCAAGGTGGAGCCATTTTTATGTCTCTATTGACTGAACTATCTCTCTGGTGCACGCTTCTTTCCCAATTTTAATTTTGATTATCGCTGTCACTTACTTTATTGGAGTGTGGAGTTCATGTTCAAGTATTATAACGACATACCATTTGGGATTCATGGATATTCGTCTTCTGCGTAAACCACGTGATGTCATGTTTCGTTTTGACTTTACCTCTAACTCGATTACAAATTAATTTGATTTGATCGCTCTCGAATTCCATTACAGTTTCTGTAGGACGATATTAATTTGGTGGCACCCAACGGGCAAAAATGACCGGTTTGTTACCTGTAAGTGGATTGTAAACTGTTTCTTTGTCGGTGTGATTTATGAATTTAGTCAATATTTCTATTAGGGGTAAAAATACTATACTTAGGTAGGCTGTAGGTAAAGTTGACTCAAGTTGCAAAAATCCACTTTGCATTTGCAACAGCACTTTTATGCCATTAGTCATTTGAAATTACTTTAAAATTGTACTTACTCGTATATGGAAAACATTCAATCCAAACTATGATTTTATGGTCCCTTTGTGCGTTTATTTGGTTCAAAAATATGAAAAAAATGCTGTTGCAAAAAACCATTTTGCATTTGCAACAGCGTTTTTATGGCATTAGTCATTTGAAATTACTTTAAAACTGTACTTATATGGAAAATATTCAGGCCAAACTATGATTTTCTGGCCTTTTTGTGCCTTTATTTGGTTTAAAAATATTGAAAAATCGCTGTTGCAAATGACAAGTGGTTTTTTGCAACTGCACTTTTATGGCATTAGTGATTTGAAATTACTTTAAAACTGTACTTATATGAAAAATATTCAACCCAAACTATGATTTTCTGGTCCCTTTGTGCCTTTATTTGGTACAAAAATATGAAAAAAATGCTGTTGCAAATGACAAGTGGTTTTTTGCAACTTGAGTCAAGTTTATGTACTATTCCGGACACGGAATCTTGGCCAACATTTTTTTGACATTTCTAAAAAAAATGATGTAAACCAATCATTAGCGTCATTAATAAATGACAATTATTAAAAATCACTTTGAAGTTTTTATTCTGACATCAAAAAAGCAAGGAAATGGCATTATCGAGTCAAAAGTTGGGTTATATTCAATAAAGGCCAGTTCACACATATTTTTCAGTTAAATGTCACTAATGTCAGTTATGGCCAAGATTCCGTGTCCGGAATAGTACTATGCCGGCCAAAAAATTTTGGCCGTCATTGTCTGTCAATTCAAAAAAAAAAAAAAAAATTGTAATCCGTACTTTATTGTCATCATGATTACCGTCTTGATTATGAACGTTATTTTTTGGGTGGTAAATTGCAAAACACAAAATTATTTTGTCATTTCTACTACATATAATCAATTCCATCTTTAAAAAAACGATAGGTTGCCATGCTTTCATTTTGTTAAATTGGCAGTACTGAGGAAAGCAGTAGTTATATTTCGTTTCATTTTGGTTGTAAATCTTTTGGAACTAAATTTGAAGTGCTATGTTGCAAGATGATTCTAAAACAAAAAGTAAATAAAGTTGTCAATAAATGTCATTTTGACGTTTTTCCAATTTATGTTAAAGTAGACAACACAAAGTAATAATTTAAAGGGTTTACTACAAATGCATAATGCCAAAAGTTGTGTTTGTCGAGACAAAACGTGGTGTGTTGAAGGGCTAGACACATTTTAAACGAGATCTAAGTAATGATGCGATTATTAACTGATTGATGGATATCTTCAATGTGAGAACAATGAATTGCGTTCGATGAAATCCTGAACTGTATAACTAATTTATAGGTGGGAAGATCTGTTATATATTGCATAATTACAAAAAAGGGTCTGGAGGATACTAGAATACAAAAAGAGGAAAATCAGAAAAGTGGAACCATTTTTTAAAAGAGATCTGAACGAAATTATTCGTGGGCTAAACATTAGATGATTCGGAATCTAATGATGAAGATAATTCTGAAGATGAAATAATGGAGGAGGTTAAAGTGTAGATGTCTTTTAAAAAAAGTGATTCCATTTTGAAAACTTATCCGTTTTCTGCTTGTTAAACTAAAGCAAGCGTTCTTGAAACTCATTCAACGACGAAAGCCTCCACCAGATGTTTACATTTTGATTTGTCTTTTTCTTTCAATTGCTATTTTTAATAAAAAATGCTGGGTTCTCTATTAATCTCTTGTAATACAGTTTCAATCGATTCGCAAAAAAGCGGAACCTAAGTATGGCAACACTGTGCCTTCAAAATTTTCAAAATTCCTAACCAAACTTTTATTCAGATATACAGGATGAAATCTGTCAGATTGTCATGGCCAAGCATCGTTTTTTTAAAGTTGGAATACATTATAGAACGTTTACCTCCGGTTATCTATGTACGATTGCTCTAATTTTGTTCATTCATGTCGGATTTTTGGAATATCTGAGCTTCAAACAGTTTAAATTGATTGTCAAAATGACAAGAATTGAAAGTAGGGTTACGATTCCTAAAGGTTTATTTACACTTTTCTTGAATGTCAAGAAAGTGACGGCCAAAATTTTGTGGCCTCCATAGTACCTATAGTCTGTTTTTTCCTGCAAGGCCCAAGCCGTGGCGGGAAATTTGAAATAAGCCCTACAACCCCGCTATTTTGGGAAAAAGATGACGTAGGTCAAAAACGATGAGAGATAAGTGTTGACAAAAGGATGTTCTAAACTCAAAATCGTAGAATTCAAATTCGCAACCAAAATGGGGCCTTTCTATTTAAAAAAACAAACATGCCGTCGATTTCCGGTATTTCCGGAAGTGTCCCCACTTAGAAGATATTGTATTTTAACTTGGAGCAGTTGATTATAGTCGGCTACTAATTTTCATATTAATACGATTTTGGGAAATCAGAAAGTTTCTAACGAACGGGCTGTAATTTCACCCTCTACGATGTAGGTAACTATAAATTTTAAATAAATAGTTCGATATACAGGGTGGTCCCGATATAACCTGCCAGAAGAAATCCAGTAATAGGTGACGATGAGTAGAACTCATACACAAAAAATGTTTCTAATAAAAGTCCTTTCGTTTTCGAGATAAAAATAATTGAAATTTTGGTCAAAATTTGCTGTACGCTAATGAGTTAATCGGGTTTAAAAAGGTAATTCTGGTTGCTTGGCTGGAATTTATTTAGCAACAGTACCTGTAACACCTATGACATTTGTCAAATTTAATTTTAAATTTGCGAATCCTTTAAAAAGTTATGAAATTCACAAAATAAGAATACGCCGATTTGCATTTACTCTATGGCGAAACACGTGGTAATTCAAGACCGGCAAGGCGACCATACGGCGAGCGTTTTCCTGAAGGAGTCCCTCCGTCCCGTTGTACTTTTGTGGAGCTACATCTGCATTTATGTAAGGTTGGTTCTGACTGATTCCAATACGATGGCGTCCCCGATCCCCCATTTAACCCCTCTGGATTTTAATTTTTGGGGCCACACCAAAGATTTGGTATACGAAGTTGAAATAAATACAAAAGGGCAACTCCAGAAACACGTAACAGACGCCGCGAACCAGATTCGTAAAAACCCAGAAATGCTGAATTCTGTTTATGAAAATTGGTACCAACGGAAGGCACACAGAACATTTATTATAAAATCAATTGTCTACTTTAGTTTACCTTTCATTAGTTAGTAGATCTTCGATCTTCTCAGTTAGAGTTGAAAGTACGAATATGTAAAGTGTAAATAAATTTATTCAATACATTATTTCGGCTATTTAACCACAATTAAGACGATACTGTTATTACACAGTTCTTCCACAATTTTGCACACACTACCTCTAAGTTTATTTACACATTGAGGAACATCACTTTATTTATTACTCATTCATGTCAGTCTACAAAATCAGCTTTCGTACCTAAATAAGCTGGTGAATTAACGCACACAGTGTACAGCAATTTCAATAAATGTCATTAATTTGATTTAGTTTGTCAGATTTGAGAGTTGTCATAAACGATTGAGGTACCTATGTTGCTTAGATACTGTCATCCTTACAAACACTAACAATTAATTCCTGAGTAGGTACGTATTTTTGTGGTCAGCAGCGTCGAATGGGTGTGGATAGGGGTTAATTTATCCCCATTATTTTGGACCTAATGAAGAGGGGTTTTTTGAACTTGTTAGATCCATCTAATGACCCAGAATTTTTTTGGCAGGTTATATCGGGACCACCCTGTATAGAAACATTACATTGGTGAAACGATTTACCATGCTCACTAGTCCCTGTTATATCTTTGCTTGCTGTTACTTTTCGTGTCGTGATGAAACAATTATGCTTTAAATTTCGGCGCCATTAGACCAATGCAACGTAATGATACTGATAAGCAGGTTTGTACGTTACAAAGGTCTAATTTTCGTAAAATCGTGTCGATCATGCTTCGCGGTGCTGTTACTTATCTAGGCTGTTAGTAATAGACTGCAGTTTATCCAACTGCTGCCATTTAACTGGTTGTCACGATAGGACTGTTTATGAGAACGTCAGAACTAAAAATTTACCGACTAAAACAGATATACGGGATACCTACCGATTTGTCACATCGTGAATTTTAATTACACCGAGTGGAACAAAAGTATTAAATAATCGCTGTAACTTTTTAATTTGAAAAATTATGAAAAAATGTTTAATATAAAAATTGTTTGGTTTATTATCATGCATGACGTTCAACAAAAATTGTCAACATTCTTGATATTGCATTTTATGACTTAGTAAGTTAATTTTATCACCTTTTTTTAAAATTTTATTCTTTTTCCCCATAATGGCAAAACTGTATTTATGAATACAGAAAGATACGCTTGTTTGAAAATCACACAAAAAATGTATGGGTGCTATTTAAAAAACCAAAGTTGGTTGCCATAGCAGCGAAACAAAAGAAGATAGGAACTCACTAGAAAGACCAGATGATGTAGGATAATACAATACAACTTTTATGTTAAACATTTTTTCATAAATTGTCAAATTAAAAAGGTACAGCCAATATTTGATACTTTTGTTCCACTCTGTATAAAAAATATAGTATGATCAAAAAGTCTTTGGATCAGAGTAGCTGTAGAATTAACAAGCTATCTAGGATATTATTTATTTCAATGATTTTTGACATTTATTTGACAACTTTCAAGTTAGGTTATTATGAAGCGGTAATAAGCAGATTGGCGTACTTTCACCCACATACCTACTTTTTTTAATCCATTCTTCATTCTGCTTTATTTAATGAACAATTCTACAATATCAATATGTATATACTTATACGTACTTTAGCCTACCTACCAATCTGCTGCCAATTGTTGTTACCCATACATTTTTTAAACGAATGACAATACGTATTTCGTTATTTTGCGGTTACCTTTTTAAGGTTTAATGAATCAGTAAAACAAATGATCTTATATGTATAGGTACATATCCAACAAAAGTTATGTAGGTTTCTACAACGAGATTCAAATAAGAACGACGCGATATTTCGAAAGGTAATACTTGAGTTAATAGTCCTGAATGTGGGTTAAAACAATCCAATAATTGTAAAATGACTAAGGTAGGGATACCTATACCTACCTAGGTATCTGTTAAACGTCGATAATTTATGACACTCCCTAATGTAACACGCAAAGATTTAAAACGAACCCTGTCTTCGGAATTTTTGAATAACAACAGTATGTATTTGTTGTTGGAACACTAAATCAATTTGTACAGCTGTTCAATAATTTTTAGTAATAAGTAGGTAGGTATAGAACTCTAACGTTTTATGATACGCAATATCATTAAGGGTGGGTCTTCAGCTTGGGGGCTCTGGATTTAGCAAGAGGGCAGACCGTACCAGGTAGTCTCTCGTGGACGAAGTGCTCCCCTTTTCACTAGGAGGTGTCAAATACTAATCCCCTCGTTATTAGTATTGCCTATCATAAAACGTTAGAGTTCTGGGATCACTAAATACCGAGCGATCATTTAAAAAATAAACCGAGTTTACTTTGGAGCCTATGCTATAGCATGGGTTGCCATAGGTAACACGCCGACTCGATTTATTTTTTAATTGATCGCACCGTATTAGCGTTTAGGTCATTTAACTCTGACATAGTTGTAGTCTCAAATTTGATTTTTTTCTTTTGTCTGAACAGCCAGTTAAATTTAAGCTTGATTACTTAAAGTTGATGTGAAAAAAAAAAACATAATTCATATTCATTCATCTTAATATATAAAAAATTCACAGCAGTTATGTAGGTACAATAAATAATAATATCAGGCCTATATATAAAAATACACTTAATTACACATATCGGTGATCGTTTAAAAAGGAGAAGAAAATCAGTTTAGTAGTTATACCCAGTTTGTGGGCTAAATGGTTGTGTGATTCCACCGCCCCCACCGCCTCCAAATGCACCTGGTCGATATTGACCATCGTCTCCTCCTCCTCCTCCGCCCCCTCCTCCACTACCACCACCAAAACCGCCGCCTCCGCCACGGGCTTCTTCAGCGCGATTTTGTTCCAAAGATCTGAATCATGAAAACACACATTTTTACCATTATAAAACTAAAAATAGAAAAAAAGTTAACGGTTACCTTAAAATAGCTTCTGGAATTGGCGGTGGAGTCGGTAAATGGGCCCCAACAGGTCTAAATCCAAATTCATCCGCTACATATTGAATAGAATAACGCTGACCGTCCGGCCCTGTATAAGAAAAGGACCCTTCGGCGCTTTCAGCTTCATTAGCACTCCCGGCGTTCTTCAGATGACCTTTCTCTTCAGCCTGTATGCCGTTTCCAGTTTCATAAGCGTAGTTATAATTACCACTTCCGTCATTATTATTAACATATCGTAAAATGGGTATTTGAGGACCGCCTCTGCCACCTCCAACAAAACCTGAGCCTCCTCCTCCTCCGAATGGTCCTCCTCCACTTCCTGCTCCAAATGGGCTTCCACCACCACCACCACCACCAGCACCTCCTCCTCCTCCTCCAAATGGACCACCCCCGCCTCCGCCACCGAACGGTCCTCCATTGCCTGAACCACCTCCAAAACCACCAGGTCGGCCAAACGGTCCACCACCTCCTCCTCCACCACGGGGTGGAAGATAGGCGGTGTCCAGACGGGCACTCAACGCTATGCCGATAACAGTTGTGAATATGACCTGAAAATATATAAAAATACGTATCTAAAAATATTGTTATTAAAATACAAAAATATATTATTATTTTTGTCTTCTGTGGACATAATAATAAAATGTCTAATAATAAAATGCAGTACACTGAACTGATAAAAGTATGTTATAAAGTAGAACTTACTAATTTCATGTCGTGTTGTGTTCTAATGCAAAAGCAATTGTGTTACAATTATTTATAGAGCCGAGCTCATCCACCTGCAGTTTAGTGCCCCTCCAGCCGAGGATGAGCCTCGGCATTTTAGATGAAAGAATCTGCCTGTAATCTAGATCATCAGCCCATTTACAAGGTTGCTGAATGCATATTTTTCCGTGTACCATTTTTCACACACCTTAGAAGGCGTTGGCAATATGAAATAGTTGTTATGCAATATTCCCCTATTATGCTCTTGATAACGCTTTCTGTTTAATTTATTACTTCTCTTTTCCACATTTCTTAACGTTAAAAGACGCATTCCAATTAGGAATTTTTCTCATTAAAAAATTCAAATGAAACATACCATTACCTACCTACTAATATTTTGTAATTCATATTTTAAAATTCTATAAAATAAATACTGCTTTTCATGTTTCAGCCCTTTCATCAAATGTTATAACATTACACGTTTAGTTAAAAATACACGCTGTATTTTCGCTAATTACTTAACCGCAAAGTACCTACATACATATTTATTTCTTTACTACATATTTTATTAACAAAATTGTAGATTATCAATAGGTAGGAACATCCCGAGTATCAAGTTGTCGATAATTTAATTTTCTCTAGTGTGCGAAACGCATGAGAGGAAATTATGAGACAATTTGACATGCACGAGAGGACATTTTGGCAGATTATTTCCTGAGAAAATTTTAAATGTTATGTACAAATAAACGTAATTCTGTGTTTAAAAATCAATTTTTCTTTAAATTTTTATACGGTCATTATCGGTCATCTCATCACGTTTGCACTGAATTGGTATCTAAGGTGATTTATTGACAACCGTTTTTTTCTAGTGCAAATTATTATCAGTAATTGCACTAGTGCAGTATTATCGCTGAAATTTGATCGTTATTGGTTAAAAATAAAATATTACAGCTGTTTGATTGGCTTAAATTTTTTGAAGGAAGTAGTCGTAGAATTTTGATTAATTATTATTATTATTAACTCGTACCTATGTTATGCTTTAATAAAACAGTGTTTTACGAGTATGTAATACATTTTTTTATGAAATAAATGATTTTATGATATGTGGCGTTTCTTACGTTTTAAAGATACTTTTTTAAATGTCAAATACAATGATTAATAACATTAATATCAATATTATAATACAGGGTGACTGATGAAAAACCTTTGATGCTGTATCTTGCTTATTTTTTATCCGATTTGAATAAGTGACACATTAAATGAAATAATTTTGAAAACACTTCATTACCAACTAATTAAAAAAAAATCTTCCGTCCAGTTTTTGACAGATGAACATCAGCTTCTTTTTTTCAAATAGCACTGTACATTTTTTTTTATTCAGTATTGTAGAGATTTGTGTTCTGAATATAAAAATGCAAAGAACTATACCCATTCATTAAACAAAAGTCAAGAAATTAAAGAGTAAATGTACAAAATTTAAAAATCAAGTGACCAAAATAAACAAGTGAGAAGTTTGTTCTAAATGCTCGAAATGACTAAGTAAGCTCTGAATATTCATTTGTCAAAACAGTTTGATGATAATAATAATAATAATGTTGCTGTGGAAGAAAATTTCCAAAGATGATTTAGTGTTAAGGTGTGGTGTGGCATTTTTGCAGATAGAATGGACTAGTGGGTCCCTTTTTTATTGAAAGCAGTCTCAATCAAACAAAATATCATATTATTTATTATCAAACGAAATAAGCAACTTTCTGGATGAGATACCATTAGCAGTGTTGAATAGAGTCGTGTTTCATCAGGACGGCGCCATACCACATAATGCACACATTAATTTTGTATTTTTAAATCATTTAAATGATGTTGGTGAACGATGAATGGGTGCTCATGGAGCTATTCGATGGCCCGCTAGATCCCCAGATTTGAATCCATTGGATTTCTTTATATTCATTGGAAACTTTCGCGACGATGTTTATTTGACCCCACCAGGTACCCAAAGAGTTAAAAAAAGGGTAGTGCGAGTATGTCAGGAAAAATCCCGAAATTTTTTACTGAATGTAAAAGTGGGCATTTCTAGAAGATATCGACAGTGTCTGCAACAGCAACGAGGAAATTTTGAGCAACCAGAATAGATTTTGTATTGTTTACAAATTTGATTACTTGATTTTGATTTTCAATTTTTTTCAGTTAAAATACATTTTTTGTTTTTTCTTTTAACGTACAAATATTCAGAAGAAGATTCTTTATAAGAACGAATAAAAAAACATATAGAGTGCGATTTGAAAAAAAAAAGTTGGCTATCGTCTAGATGTCGAAAAAAATATAGAATAGGATAATAATGAAGTGTTTTTGAACTATTTCATTTGATGTGTCATTTATTCAAATCGCATAAAAAATAAGTAAGATACAGCGTCAACGGTTTTTCGTCAGTCACCCTTTATAATGTTGATATTTCTGTGGCGGTCGTGAAAAAGTAGGTAAGTCAAATAATTTCAAAAATGAGTTAACGATTAAGGTGTAAACACCTTAATAATAAATCATGGAGTTAAATAATTCCGATTTTCACAGTTTAAAATTTACTTATATTGAAAGCAAGTACAGGTAGAAAGAAGTTTCTATTTAATTACAGGATTTTAGGAATGATGTGGAATTTTGAATCGTTGCCCTGAAAAATTAACATTTTCGATTTACCTACTTTTTCACGACCGCCACAGATTTATTATTTAATGATTTGAATATAAGCAACCAATTAGTTACATGTGCTTCAGAAGTTGCATAAAATCTGGGCGTAACATAGTAGCAGTATCACGGGTTTCGATTTATGAAAATTTTGCTGTTTTTCTTCTTCTCTTCTACATAATTGTCGTAATGCATTTTTCCTTTGGTTAAAGTGCATCATCGGTATTAAAAATAAAATGCAATTTTCTGTGCTGCAAGTTGCACTTACGAATGAAGTACACTTCTATTAAAAAAAAACGTATTGAGCTAATGTAAATGGGGATAAAATTAATTAATCGTTTCCAAGAAAACGTATCACGGTATTACTGACATTTTGTATGTATGTCAAATGTGTGAAAATTGCTTTTTATAAATTTTTAAATTGTTAGATTGTTGAGAGTTGCCTTTTTCTATAAATTTACGAATAAAGGTTTGAGTTGTGTTTGTAGTAATTCAGTAATTGGTAATACTTGCCTAATAAATAAGGCAACACATTTACACACATTAAAATCTCTGAAAAATACATCGACAAAATCCAGCTATCAGCATGGGTTTTGTTACAGGTTTCTAAGTAACAACAATTAAAGGATAGGTTTACAATATGGCAATCTAGCCAAAATTGTGCTCACGACTTGTACGCTTTTTTTTTTAATAGAAGTGTACATTTAAGTTTTTCATTATTCTTCTTCTTCTTGCAAGATTTAAGTTTTGTAAATAAAAGGCTGATTAGTAAACGAGTCCTGGTATCCATTTAATACAAAAAAAAATTTTGAACTCACTAACTTCAAAATGACATTTCGCAAACGCAACAGTTAACGAGCGAACGTAGATTTCGCGCACTAGTGCTTCAAAATCATTCAAAATGATTGGCATTATCATTTGATTTAAAAAAAAGGAAAATATTTTTTCAGCATTTTCTTTGATTTTAATGTTAAGTCTTCCTCTGCGTTGAAAAAGACTTTTTGGTAACAGAAATGGGGGTTTCAGATGAAGCAAAAAATTCCTCTGAAGTTTTTGCGTAAAATCAAAAATATTTTTTTTTTCCCTCTTGTACACTGTTGGAAATATGCGAACTCCCATCAAGTTATATGTTTCAAGTTGCCTGAGTAACTACAGTTTCTTATGACCACGTTATGACATTAATAGAAAAGTTGTATTAAATACAGGGTTATTCTAAATGATTGTAGTCGAAGTACGCGTGAAAACTGAATGTAAAATTTATGGTTGCCGCTCCACATAAAAAATCATCAGTTAAATTGGGTGCAAAACAATTCAATATTTTTAAAATTGATTGTAGAACAACTCAATATTTCTGGATTCAATCGTTAATTTAACAAAAATAAATAAAATCCTCATCACCGCACTTTTCACCTAAAAAATGACAGTGACAGTTCACATGAAAGCGGCAAAAACGTAATAACATGGGCATGGCCTACTTCGACTACAATCATATAGAATAACCCTGTATAAAAGCTACATAGAAATAAAAATTTGTTTTGAATCCACAAATACGTTTTTCAAACACTGCATAGACTCTACAGGTTATGGACCCTCTGCGCTGAAAAATAAGAAATTGTACGAATTCCACAACGAAAAAGTAACTTGAAGCTATTTGTGAGTAGTACAAAAACGAAAAATGAGCTACACAAGCGTGAAAATCGAACCTCTTGGAAAAGACAATTTCGATACCTACATGGAAAATCCAAATCGAAGCTTTGCTCATTAAGAATAATTCTTGGAAATACGTGAACGGAACAATTCCAAAACCAAAAGAACCACCAGAAGCCGTAACCACGTGGGAATCAAACGATGCGAAAGCCAGGTCAGATTTGATTTTAACAATCTGCCCATCAGAACTTAAACAGATCAAGAATTGTCCTACGTCAAAAGACATATGGAACAAATTACACAGCGTCTACCAGTCCCAAGGACCCGCTCGAAAAGCGGTGTTCCTGAAAACGTTGATTTTGTTGAAAATGAAAAACGGTGAGGATATGAGAGATCACATCCGGAATTTCTTCGATTTCGTGGACAAACTCGAAGAGATGGAACTTTGTATCATCAATGACCTTCTTGCCATCCTTCTGCTCTACAGCATTCCCGACGAGTACGAACCTTTTCGAATTGCTATAGAAACCCAAAAGAAAACGTTTCAGATGCCATGTTCATTAATGACAATCCTGGTAGGTCAAGTCAACCCAAGAAATCGGAATATTCTAAAACTGAACGTTTTAAATTCGCTTGTCACACATGTGGAAAAGTTGGCCACATGGCCAAGGATTGCAGATCGAAACTCTTCAGACCAAAAGGTCCAAAAACGAAACCCACAGAATCAACCCGAAAGGCAGAAGTCGTTGTGAAACTTCACGTCGAACACGATAGACTCAGTGTTTAGCCTCAGGTGCGTCTTTACATATGTGTTCCGAAAAAGCAAAATTCGAAGAAATTAAAACCCCGAAAGTGCAGACCCTGAATTTGGACAACAGCTGGTCAACGAAAATTGTAGGAAGCGGTACTGTAAGACTGAGTGTAGAAGAAAATCTTACTGTGAGACTCGACGAAACTCTGTACGTTCCTGACCTACGATCGAATCTCTTGTCAGTCGCGAAGATGACCGAACACGGTTTTGAAGTTACCTTCAGAAGAAACGAAGCCATCATAACGAATCCCGACACCGGAGAAAATGTCATAGTAGCACGTCGAGATAAAGATATGTACTACATCGATGAGTTGTCCGAAGAAAGCAGAGGGTCGCAGATATCCAGGTCATTACAAGAATGGCATGAACGTTTTGGCCACCTCAATGAAAAGGATTTGAAGAACATTATATGCAAGCAGAAAGTTGATGGAATTGACATTAAGGCCGACGAAGCTTTATCCGTTTGTGAAACGTGTGTAAAGGGCAAGCAGACACGGAAGCCATTCACAAGGTCGGTATCTCCATCTACAGAACTTTTAGAACTCGTGCATACAGACGTGCATACACGTGCATGCGCGTGAACCCTCGCTGGTTCAAGATATTTCGTCACTTTCATAGATGACAAATCAAGATGCTGCGAAGTATATTTTATGAAAAAGAAAAGTGAAGTTATCGAGAAGCTCAAGGAGTACAAAAGCTTGGTTGAGAAGAAAACGGAGCAAAAAATTAAAACAGTCCGATCAGACAACGAAACCGAATACACCAGCCACTACTTGAAAGATTTCCTGAAACAAGAAAGCATCAGACACGAACTCACTGTAGAATACACGCCACAACAAGATGGAGTAGCTGAAAGGAAAAACAGAAGCTTGGAGAAGACGGCGAGGTGCCTGAGGATTCAATCGGGGCTCCCCGCAAGTTTTTGGGCTGAAGCGATTTTAACCGCAAATCACATCAGGAACAGGTGTCCTTCTCGAAGCCTGGGTGGTGAAATTTAATTTAAAATGTGGACGAGAAGAACCCCAGTTGTTAGCTACTTCCGAAAGTTTGGGACAACAGCCTTTGCACTTGATAAAACGCCTGGAAAGGGAAAATTTGATTCAAGATCGAAGAAATGCATTTTTATCGGATACTCGGTACAATCGAAGGCGTATAGGCTTTGGAATCCAGAAGCAAGAAAAGTTATTCGAAGCAGAGACGTTACGTTCACGGAACGTAATCAAGCAGAAAATGATTTTACTGATTTCATGGACGAAGAAATTTTCAAGAAAAACCCAGAAAACGTCATTGAATTCAACGTACCCGAAACACAAAAGGAAGATAAACAAACAGAGATCTGCGATCTAGAAGAAGATGGAGAAACTCTCGTGGAAGAAGAAAACGGAGAAGAAATTCCCGTGATAATGAAGAGAGGTCTAGGACGACCAAAGAAGGTTCTTACCGGCAAGCGGGGGAGACCGCGAAAACTGTTCAACATGATAAGGTCAACGAACACGAGGCAGAACCAGAAGAAGAAGAAAACCACGAGAACGAAGAATTGCATGATGTAGCAGGTCTGATCGAGTTTGCCGACCCGCAGACAGTTTCAGTTCTATTCAATTTCTATCTAGTCCAGAAGCTGCCGACTGGAAAAAGGCAATGAACGCAGAATACGAAGCTCTGAAAAGAAATAAAACTCTTGGATAATTGTAGATCGTCCCCAGGGAAAGAAAATCGTCGAATCGAGGTGGGTTCTACGAACAAAACTCAAGAAAGACGGATCAGTGGCGAAAGGTTTTACTCAAAAACCTGGTATTGATTTCAACGAAACGTTTGCCCCCGTGGCAAGACTCGGATCAGTTCGTTTGTTCATGACAATCGCAGTCGAATTAGGTCTCCAGGTATACCAACTGGATTTCACAAATGCCTATTTGAATGGCGAAATCGAAGAAGTATTTATGGAGGTTCCAAGTGAATTCTACGACATACGAGTACTAAATGAAAAGGAGTCACGAAAATTCAGAGGAAACAAAGTGTGTTTAATTAGAAAGGCACTTTATGGCCTGAAACAATCAGGCAGGCAGTGGTATAAGAAACTAGACGAAAAATTAAAACAACAAACACTGAAACCATTGAACTTCGATCCCTGTGTTTATATCACTAAAGAAGACGGAAACATCGTCATAGTCGTGATTTATGTTGACGACCTCATGGTGGCATCAGACAACCCGAGAAAGCTGCAACGATTAAAATCAGAACTGTCGAAGTCCTTCGAGACGAAAGATTTAGGTCCGTTGAGTTTTTGTCTTGGCATAGAATTCACACAAGATGCCGAGAAACAACCAATTACCATGTCATAATCAAGGTACATCAAGGAAACCTTAAGTCGTTTCAACATGGAAAATTGTAAAGGTGTAACAACCCCGATTAACCCGAAAGAAAAACTGTCGAAAGAAATGTGCCCGAAAACCGAAGAGGAGAAGAAAGCAGTTGAAAAGTTACCATATCAGAGCCTCGTTGGTTCTCTGATGTACCTACTTAGCTGTTTCAACGCGACCAGACATCGCACACACCGTGAGCAAGCTCAGCCAATTTAACACAAACTTTGGGGAACAACACTGGAGAGCTGCGAAACGAGTACTGCGGTATCTGAAGAACACCGAAAATCTAGGCTAATGTTCGAAAAGTCTGGAGAAAGAACTTGTAGGTTATGCCGATGCAGACTGGGGTGCAAGTATAGATGATAGAAGCTGAAGATCGTACGTACAGTTGCGGAATTAAAATTGCGGGCACTATTGTCAATGTCATGAATCATGATATAAACTCTAAAACAACCTTTACGTTAATAACTTTATTTTTTACTCTTGTCATGTTTTTGTCTTTTTGCCATTCAAAAATTGTCATTTGTGGCATAATAACGGGTAGGCAACATATCAAAGCGATGATTTAATTATACTCAGTGCAACTAACTGAAATCTCAAAACACTGACACAGAAAAGTTTAATTTTTGAATGTCAGTCATGATGACAGTAGAAGGTGCTTTACAGAGATTTTGTTGAAGTGACAGAAAAATAGTGCCCGAAATTTTAATTCCGCAACTGCACTATTGCGGGCAAAAAAAGTGGGACATCAACGTCATTGTCTTGACTTTTAATGTGAAATAACCCCCTAGATGAAAATGACCCTTATCTGATTCTAACCCTACTTTGAATTGATTGACGTTGTCATTAAGTATTGTAGGTTGTAGGGAATGATCATAAGTAAGCACGTAGTGAATACATATTTATTTAACGCAAAGTTCCAATCAAAATCTACCTTTATCAAAAAAAGAGGGCATTTGGAAAAGGAAAATAGGAGTATAATAGTTATTTAGACAACGAGTGTTAGAAGTGCAACTTTTTTTCATAAGTGTGGAAGTTTATTAAACGAGTCGTAGACGAGTTAAATAATCCACACGCATGAAAAAAAAGCACGCTAACACGAGTTGTCTATAAAAATTTTTAAAATTTCATAAACCAAAACCTATTTTAACTGTAATTTGTGCTTCCATTTTGATCAAGTGCGGTAGCCGGTTGTGGTAACTAAGGAAACATTATATGTTTATTGTTTTAAAGTTAATTTGTCAGTTTTATGTCAGTCTCAATAAAAGTCAAAACGAGTGATTCAGGATTCAGATGAAGATCCTGAAATTACTAGTGGACTAAAGAAAGGTGGGTTACTAATTGTTCTAATCGTTATTTCAATTTTCATTTTGATAGATTGTAGAATACGTAGGTATAGTTTGTCCAGCGAGAGATTGGTTGACATAAAAATCACTAAATTCTACGCAGGGAAAGTACAACGTGATCAAGAATGACTGAATCTGTTGGTAACAATGAAAATTTGAATGATTTTGGTACCACTGTAATCTAAACGCATTTCCGGTTGTCAGCTTTGACAGAGTTGACAGGCGAATTTGACGTTTACCATCAAAGGGTCATTTTTGTAATAGCATAAACATACCTGACATAACCTAATTTTTTTTTAATGTCGTGTCAAGTTAAAACATCCGGTCAGTGCCAATTATGAAACAGAAAACCACCAATATTTTTCAATTATTTCATTGCCAACAGACTCAGTCATTGTTGATCACGCTGTAGTACCTAGCGCGCGTAAAATTTGAAATACAGGCTGTTTGATAAAAAACGCCTCAACCCATAACTTTTTTATTTATTATCCGATTTCAATGAACAAAAAAACCGAAGATATGGTTTTTCATGCGCTACGAAGCAGTCATAAAATAATTTTTTTTTGGCGTTATTTTCAGTACTTACGATAGTCAACTTTTTTTTTTTAATGGACACATGTAGTTTTTTAGGCTCAGTCTGATAAAGTTTTTTTTTCTGAATCTAACGATATATTAAAAGTTATCGTTTGGTCCATAGCTGACTGAAAAAAAAAACACCAATTTTTAATTGTGGTTCAGTTTATTATGAAATTTTCAAGTGTGCCGTGAAAAACAAATACAAATAGCAACAAATGTCAAGTGTGAGTTTGAAAATTGTCAGGTGCAATCTTGAGGAGTTTTATTATTATTTTCTTGGAAAACAAATTATTATATTATTATTTTTTTTTCTATTAACTTTTTGTTTTTGACTAATTACGATTTTTATTACACTCGAACATAAAATAATAGTCAAATGACTGCTATCCTAAATGACTGACAATGTTATTTTATACTTAAATAAAAAAAGTTTAAAAAAGCAGATGAAAAAAAGCTGACGTTTAGATGACATTTATCGTACTTTGTATTCCGATTGTTTTTCAGGGCACTCTTAAAAATTTTATAATAAGCTGAACCATAAAAAAATGTTTTATTTTTTTTTCAGTTAGCTATGACCAAATAATAACTTTCAATACATCATTAGATCCAGAAAAAAAAAACCTTACTAGACCAAGCCTAAAAAACTACATGTGTCCATTAAAAAAAAAAGTTGACTATCGTTAGCTATTGAAGATAACGCCAAAAAAAAAACATTTTATGGCTGTTTTGTAGCGCTTGAAAAACCATATCTTTGATTTTTTTGTTCATTCAAATCGGGTAATAAATAAAAAAGTTATGGGTTGAGGCGTTTTTCATCAAACAGCCTGTATACCCTTCAAGCAGTAACATTTTGTGCCCTGAAATTATGCTCTAATTAATGAAATACCTTAACGAATAAGAGATAAAATGAATGAAAATATTACAGTTGCAGTATGTTACACGAAGACGTGTACTCTTGATAACTACTTGCGTCAAGAATATTTAAAAGTAAAACCTTAACCAACAAGATCGTTTATACAGGATGTCCCAGAACTAGCTCCCCAGAGAAAACAGGCATGTGCCGACAACAAAAGAGACTCTAAATTGACTAAAATACATTTTCTGCTAGTTCAAATTACCGAGTTATAAAGTTTTTAATTTCACCAATCCCGGAAGCTCGTCCTCAGGTATTACTAAAAAATCCGATCAGTTGCTGAACAACAACAAAAAATCTCTGATATCGCAAAAATCAATAAAATGTTTGGGCAATTGGAATTTTGACGTTTTCCGATATAAAAATTCGTTGACGTTTATCTGTCATCAACATCAAGACTTGACAATTGTAAAAGATAATAACTTCGACATAAAACAATAAAAATGGCGATTCTAAAAAGAACCATTTATTTAAATAGGTAATAATGTTAATGCAGATGTTCGAAATGACCACCATTCATTTGTATGCACAATTGTGCTCTACGTAACAAACTTCTTGTAGTAGGGTTAGTTATCATTTCTTCAGTACCTAACTGAAACAAAAGCCTCCTGAATTCGAACTCTCAGATCAGCCTCTGAATTTATGGGCCGCCGATAAATGAGAGATTTCAAATGACCTCAGAGAAAAAAATCTAGTGGATTCAGATATGAAGGTTGTGATAATTGGAACAACCTTCCCGGCAAAATAGCGACTCATCAGAAAACAGTATCCGTGACAAGAAGTGTGGATCAGCATCGTTTTGGTTTATTAACCATAGACAAAATTTTCGCCTAATTGGATAATCCTCTGGCAGAAGATGTTGTACTCGTGTATCAGTGGCGGCTCGTCAGGGGTGGCAGGGTGGGCAGTGCCCACCCAAACCCAAATGACATATATTTTTTTTAATTTATGAATTTTAATTTTTAAATTTACCAATTATTTAATTGATGATGATGACGGATGTCTCCTATTATTATCAGCTAGAACTCTCTGTACTGAACTCTTGGATAAACCCATTTCACGAGAAACTGTTCGAATACTCCGGGTGCCGTTTTCATCAAAGACATTCAATACGGCTTCCTCGTGTTCGACAGTCCTTACATTTCTTGGAGCACCCCCAACTTTTCTTCGAACTGGCTACATCTGAACCGTTTCTCGGCTCCGAGCGATTAATTTCAGGATTGTTTTATGATCCGGATGATTTTGTCTTTGCGGAAATTGTTCACGGTACAACCTTGCTGCTTCACATGCATTATTCCCACATCGTGCAAAAGTAAGAATCATATCTACGTACTCAGAGGAAGAATACATGTTAAATGATACACTTGAATTAAATATCGCAGCGAAATTGTATAACAAATGTCAAACTGACGTAAACAATCATTCTAATAAATGTAGTGGACCAAATCTAATGGACAGAATATAGAGGTTTACGGATAAAAAGGAAACCTAGGCAACGCAAAATTGCGATTATTCCACCTTAATGGTGCTCAACTCTGATTGGTCAACTTCAGAGTGTCTTTTCTCGGTTATCATTTGAGATAGGACTTTTTTTCTTCAAAATACACGTTAATATATTCGCCCTAAGGCTCCCTTTTGTCTCTGGGGAGCCAGTTCTGGGACACCCTGTATAGTCTATTTTTTAATCAAAGAACCACGACCTGTTGATTTAGGTTTGTAAATATAAAATTTTACTAAATTTAGGGAATTTAATGATATCTATTGGCTATACCAGTCAACGTCTCTCATTTTTAATGTTTTTGAAAGTACACAAACTCGCAGCTAAAATTTGAACGTGTCATTAAAAATGCCTCGCAAAGTAAGATATTTATTAAACTCTCAAATTAGTTGTTATTAACTTTATTAACATGCTGCACTACTAATATCTCTAATAGCCTCAATTTTTATATGATGAGATTTTTCACCCTATGTCAAAAGTGTACAATGTTGTCAGCTCTATTTTGGGTGTAAATTGCGGTGTTGTGGTTCTTTGATTAAAAAATGAACTATACCGGGTGATTCAGTTTGGTATTCGCGGCCCTATATCTTTTTTGTTTTAAGAAAAAAGTATAGCAAACCATATATATTTGTAAATCGCTTGTGAAACTACAATAGATGATGTTGTCAAATCTTCTCTACGATGACATATGTCAAAGTTAAGACAGTCAACTTTTTTTTTTTAAATAGTACACTATACATTTCTTAGCCTATTCTTGTAAAGTTTTTTTTTCTACATTTGAATGTATAAAAAAGTTAACACTTACATCAGAAAAAAAATCGAGAAAAATAATAAAATATGATTTAATTTATTCGAAAGCGTTATTTTCTAAAAAGAACAAGTAAGCCAAACATTTGTAAATTCACATTATGTTGGTTCCCTGCATGTCACTATTTACAAGACAACCACGTAGCCAAAAAATAAAATGATTTGACCTTGTTTGTTTTCAAGCCTCACTATTTTAAGAATTACATAGCCAAAAAATAAAATTATTTGACAGTGAAATACCCGATCCATCCTGAATTTACTTTATTCGAATATTAATTTACACTTATTCGAATTTTACATATAGGCCGTGCCAAACCCAAATAACCACCACCTGTTGAATACAGTTGGTGAAAACAAAATTACACTAAATGTATAATGGCAATTTTGATATTACTAGGATGCTAGACCAATCAAATCTAAGTACACAACGTTGCCGGTTGATTTTCTGGGTAGAACGCAGTGTTGGTGGTTATTTGGTTTTGGCAAAGACTATAGTCACCTATTCAAATATTCGAATAATTCGAATACGATTCCCAAGACTCATCACGTCATTCATGCACTATCAAAATTCAACTAGGTACATATTTTCATCGTGTATGCATTCAAAGCGGTATAGTCAGGAAGAAGTTAGGTTTCGAAGCCAGATGTTATAACATAGTTATTTATGTAAATGTAGGTTATAACATAGCTATTTATTTAAATGTAGGTACGTTAATAATTGACGCTATTAATGTCAAAATTCAATTGTCTCCATGGCTAACTAGCTCTTTTTATAAAATAACACTTTCGAATAAATTAAATCATATATTTTTTTTTTCTCGATTTTTTCCTATTGCAAGTGTCAACTTTTTTTACACATTCAAATGTAGAAAAAAAAGCTTTACAAGAATAGACTAAGAAATGTATAATGTATTATTTAAAAAAAAAAAGTTGACTGTCTTAACTTTAACATATGTCATCGTAGAGAAGATTTGACAACGTCATCTATTGTAGTTTCATAAGCGATTTACAAATATATAGGTTTACTATACTTTTTTCTTAAAATAAAAAAGATATAGGGGCGCGAATACCAATCTGAATCACCCGGTATATCAATTTTATATCAATGCGAAATCAAACGACTTAATTTTGCTGGTCGTGAAATGTCTACGAAATTATTGTGTTCAAAATAGCGGAAGATCAGTTCGTGAAGCAAAATATGGGAAACTTCTTAGGGGGCTAGGAGTTAAAATAAAACAATTCCTTGGGTTGAAGGACGCCTGTATTTAATTTTTCAAATAAATAAAATCAAATACGTTCTTGTTTTCACCTGCAGTAACTGGTTAATTTCAAATTAAATTTCTGACTTATACAAAATTATGGACAGTGCTGCTCGAGTATGCTTAAGACATAATACGTAATATAAACATAAAACAAAAATGGACAACGAGATCGTCAAGGTTAATTTAAATTAAATCCTGAGACTTCCTGCAGACGTTTGTCTGAATGACCGACTATCGTGCGCCAGTCCGAATTCAATTTGACTTATTAAAATATATTCTAGAATATTAACTTTACTTATTGAATAAACATCAGAAGAGCCTGTGACGGTAGACGGGTAGAAGATATAATACTATTTTGTGTTATAAGGTATGAAAAGCAACCTCCAGTGGACTTTCAGTTGTAAGTTTTTCATTTATGAAAAATGAATAAGCACTTGCATCATCCTCTGGGCTGCTGGATTGCCAGCTACAGTCAAATAGCTTCGGGTTGCCTACAAAACAGTTTTAAAGCAATATAATTAAATTAAAAATATTATCTTCGTACCTTTGCATCACTCTAGATATTGTTCGTGATATCACTAAAGGGATTCATGTTTATAAATAGAAATGTCACTTAAAAAAGGCACTCGAAGGTAAACAATAGAGAACTTATAGAACAGAAACAAACTAAAACAACTAACTAACTAATCTTAAAAACTTGGAAAGTTTAAACACCACAAAAAAAATTGTTAAGCAAGAAATAACGAACAAGACACACATTACTCGGAGGTTAACAATACAGAACTTAGTCAATACAAAGGAACAAACTAACTTATCCCAGATAATTAAGACGTTTTAAATACAACAAAATACCTCACTTGAAGACGAAAGAGCAAATAAACCACACACGGTGTTGACGATTCAAAATGACAGCGGCAACGACAACAGCTGAAATTTGACAATTTGCTGTGACAGCATAAATTGACCTAGGATTACAATGCCCGCGAAATTATTTCAAAGGTACCACCACAATAATTTATTTTATTAAATTTTTTTGTATTGTATTCTAGTGCATTTTGTAGTGTTGGGTTACAAGCCTATAATTTAAACTCTCCCAATCTCTCGCTGGACCAAGCAGTTAAAAAAAGTTGCTGACATCATAACTTTTTTTCACGTGAAAAAAAGTCATACTTCTAACACTAAAGTCAATGAAAAATAGCAAGGCGGTCTCTATTTTAACAGGCCGTGACACTGACTTCAGAAAGTGGTCTGTGGAATGGCCCACTAACGTCTGGCAACGTTGCTTCGCAAACCTTTAAAAAAAGTTACTCGTTTTGAAGTTTTTTGATCACTGTCACTCACTATTTTATCATTGTCAGCTGTCAGTCAATCATCACTGAAAGATTTTTCTAATTCTCCTATTGCAATTTTACTTCAGTCAAAGTATATCAGGTGTCCAAGTCAAGGTAATTATGTGTATCCTGTTTTATAAGATAGCTATTGTTAGTAAAATTTCATAGAGTCCTGTATTCTGAACAAGTATCCTATTCAAATTCCAACTCGTACATTGTACAGCTCAGGACAAGATTCTTTTCTAAAGTCGTACACAGAGACCATTAAAGACTAATAAAGGTGCAGTATGAATCGTTAAAAAAAAAAAATAATAACTGCAAAAGCTACCCACTCGGGTGTATGGACCCTACCACCAATAGAAGTTTATAATTTAAAATGGATTTTAGACCTAATGGAACAAGCAACAAAGACCTCACTACAGACGTAAGAGTACAAGTAAAAAAGGGGCGAAGATATCAGGATATTTAAGGGGCATCACATGGAAAAACAAATATCTAACAATTTCGAAATAAAAAAATATAAAACAACTCAACTCCTTCAAAGTGTTTCCGATTTTCATTTCCAAATTTACTTTCAAATCTTCCAAATCATGTACGAGTATCATAATTAAGTCACTCGCATTGCTACTATTAATTTCAACGTCATCCAAAATCTCCATCATGTGCCGAAAGTGGTTTTACAGTAGACGCTTCCTCGGTACCGGTCATATCCCTAAGTTTAAAATGATTTTCACAGACAACACAGTCTTGCTAACGCGCCAGTTTATTCATGCATTCTAATCTTTTTCGATGGGAATTTGAAAACGGTAACGTAGGAAGACTTGCTTGAATCATAATCTGACTTGCAATTGGGTACGCAACATTTGTGTGGCATGTTTATTTTTTCAATTACTGAAATTAATTGCATAATTAATTGTCTTGTCAAAATGATTTTTGAATGAACCGCTTCTCTATGGAGTGCCAATATTTTTGAAACTCAGGATGCTATGGAATGGCCCACTAAGAAATTTGGCAACACAGCCAGTGTCCTGGCCTGTTAAAATAGAGACCGCCTTGAAAATAGTCAACTTTTTTAAATGAAATTTTAAAAAATAAATTTTTAAACTGTCAGCTGGAATAGTGTCAAAAAAATGACAATAAAGCTTGAACTACATTGAATTTTTCAAAACTGACAGAAATTTGATGTCCCACTTTTTTTGCCCCCAATAGTACGTACATAGGATATGTTTTCAGTTTCGCTAACGCCGCTGTCAGTTGGGAATCACGAAACAAAGAACGGTTGCAATGTCCAGTACGGAAGCTGAATACATGGCTCTTTCTAAATCGAGGAAGGAAGCTATTCATTTAAGGCGTTTCCTGTCCGAGATCCTAGATCAGCCGTCAACGACGATCATTTTTAATGACAATCAAGGAGCCGGACAGTTAAGCAAAAATCACGTGTTTCATAATCGTACGAAACACAGATATTCGTCACCACTTCATACGAGAAGCCGTGGAGAGAGGAGACCGATCAAATGCCAGCCGATGTTTTGACAAAGGGATTGTCATCGCCAAAGCAGAATAAGTGCATCCATGCCCTTGGCATGACTACGACCACATGAAGAAAGACACAAGATGCAGTTTGAGGGGGAGTGTTGGAAATATGCAAACTCCCATCAAGTTATACAGGGTGTTAGGGAATGGTCTCCCAAGAATTTCATGGTGAGTTTATCAGGGAAAATGTGGTCGAAAACCTTTATATCGCTTTTGGATAAATTGAACCGTTTTCTGAAAATAAAATTGTTCCCTGTTGTTTTGGGACTGCTGAAATATTGCTTTGTGCACGAAAAAATCTTGCATATTTCGATTTAAAAATGATTACTTGGTAACGATTTGAAATTTACTACTGTCAAAGTCTACACTTTGACTTGATCTATCTCTTATCCGTCGCCTGCAATGATTACAGTAGGTACCTAGTTTACAACGCCAGAATATTCTATCAAGGAGTATGCAGATATGCATTTTGTATATGGGGAATGTAGCGGAAATGCCAATGCTGCTGTCCGAAGGTATGCTTATGTAATGACAAACGGAGGATATTTTAAGCATTTATTATGAATGTTTTCAATACAAATACAAATAAATAAAGTTACACAGAAATTAACGAATCTTATTATGGTCAGTGCTCGATTTCAAATCACTTTAGAGGTTGATCGAGATGTGGTATCACAAATGAAGCTGCACAAATAATTTCAGTTCATTGTACCATTGCAGCAATAAAAGGGGACTTACCTTAAGGTTGTGGTGAATCTAGATAATTATTTCGAATATGGTTATTGATTTTATCAATAAAAAATGCAGTCCTGGTAGTTTTTGATGATCTATTATCCAAGGAAAATATTTAAAACCGAAACGTTATTGTGTCAATAGGTACTCGATAAAATCTGACATGAGGCATTGTTGTTTTTGATTGCTAAGCAACTGACTTTCATTACAAAATCTTAACTATTTATTTAATTATCACAACAATAAAAGGGTGCAAAAGCTCCCAAACAGTGGGGCACTATTTAAAATTTTTATGTTTGAGAAAACCTTTTCATGTTAGGAAAAGATGGTATTAAGGTTTTCGACCACATTTTCCTTCACAAACTCACCCTGAAAACAGGTAATTTCGGGATATTTTTACTTTAATAATAACCAGCATTAATCACCATTAATCACCAGGTAATCAAAAAATAATACATTAATTATTTCATTTTGGCAAGGATTTAAAACAGTGTTAACGCCCTTTTAGACAATATAATTATATCGTAGATATTTCGCCACAAGAAAGCCAAAAGCATTAACCAACACAATATAAACTAAAATATATTATTCGTGAAATGTTATACTCGTACACCCATTCTATAAATTTTTGGTTGCATCGTTTACTAACAATTTTTAAGAAGCCTGAGGCGCACGTGCACCAGTAAGACACTGAATTATTACATAATCGTTTTTTGATTAATCTGGACTAATATTTAGATATACTAACTAGTTCTTGCATACGATTCTTATGAACTAGGTCACCTGATGAGAACTATAGTACTTTCACTTGTTGGTACCATCTTCATTTAGACGAGATTGCACCGCATTTGCCTTTGATATTTTGCATCTTTAAGTTCAGTTTCCGCAAACTAATGTTTTATTTATTGCATTCGGTCTGTTACAAATGTGCAAATGAACTCTTCATCTTTATATGGTTTATGGGCATTTCCAGTGCAGTTATAAATTACACATATGACTGTGAATAATGTTGCTTATAACGTAATTCGTGTACATCTTATACATATACCTTCGAAGTATTTTAATTGTTCTACAGGTGTCCCCCCCAAAAAAAAAAAACGACGAGTCCATAAGTCTCTTATTTATTGGAGGATTTTAATTATTTATACACCAAATTAAATGGTTATGAATAGGCTACAAAAAGGCCTAATAAATTCCCGTATAGCCCTAAGGGCTTCAAGGCTAAACTGTAAAAAAAAAAATTAATGGGAACACATAATTTTTTTAGTAGTTCTAATAGAGATTTTTATTCTGAAAACAACAAGTATCACAATGTAAGTGTATTTACATACCAAAAATTTAAAAAAAATAAAATGTAAAAAACACTAGGTACTCGTACTATCGTCCATACTCCATTGCTTAGGTGTGAGGGGCAACACCCAATGAGGACGATAAGAAAAAAGGCCAAAACTTCTTATCCGGCGGTATATCATTCGCATTCCAATTACCCTTTCGGGTTCTTCAAACCACCAATTTGCGATCGCTCGACTGGTGGAAAAGCGGTCTCTCAGAGCCAAAATTCTCAGGCGGCGATCTTGATTCTCTGTTGTAATCCTACGACGTCCGGTGCCCCTAGCCCTGTGTTCACGGCCTGATAACATCTTAAAATGGTGCGCACAGATCTGCCGGTTCTTCTGGCAATTTCTCTAACTGAAAAACCTTCTTCTCGTAAGCCTACAATCCGCCCTCTTTCAAAGTTACTAAGCTGAGGAATGTGACCAAGTCTGCGCACTCGCGGCATTTCTCGCCCTACAAAAACACTTTTCAACAAGTTTTCTAAAATTCAAAAGTCAAATTTTTTCAATGTAGACAAAATTTCCTTACAAATGCAATAACCGAACCAGCAGCAAAAAGGCAGAATACAGAATGCAAATGGGCTGCAAATTTAATCATTTCTTATCTGACCCAAAACACATTTGCCCGCAAAAACTTATTGAAATAAAACTATAAGTACTGGGTGTTTACCTTTCTTTGTCACATAGTATATTAGGCATTCACGATCTTTTTGGGACCGAGTTGGCTATGACCATCTAGTGATTTTGTTGGCAGTACCTCGGTGATAACTATATTCCCTAAAGGAAATTGACACTTTTTGTGTTAGGTTAGGTTGTTTTCAAATTAAGGTTATATTATCTGAGTAGGTACATTGTTGCCGGATCTGTTAAATCTGGTCTATTCTTTTTAAATTGGAAGTAACATCGTTTAATGGAAATTTTTTTGTCGTAACAAAATTATTTTGTCAATTTTCACTTTTCCTTTGGCCAAAATTAATTATTTTTACACACTTAATAGAGTGCCAACACTTTAAGGAGAACACACCAATAAAGTTGCGCGGCAGACGCAACTACGTTGGTCGAGTCCATTTTTCGATTTCTAGGGGGGGAAGGTAGAACCGCTTACCGGCCATGCGGTGTCAGAGGCGTACGTTCATTCGTGATCTGTTTTGCCAGTGTTCGTTTCGTTGTTTCGTGATTTCAGGGTTGTTTTCTATTGCATTAAAATCAGTTCTTTTCAATACCAAATAATTTTTATTTCGTTATTTGAGCGAGGTTAGTATTGATAAAAGCGGTATCACAATCATTCAAATAAAAACGTATGCCCCCATTTCTGAACGCAAGTGATATGCCACTGGACAAAACTTCATGGACAAATTTGGATGACTCAACGTGTTCTCCTTAAAGTGTGCGGACTCTACATTATTTACTTTCTTACGAATATTATAATAATAAATCTGGCAATACGGTGCCAAGAAAATGTCGAACAGACACTGTCAGAAAAAAAAGTTGCATTCGTTGCATCACTGAATCAGTTAGTCCAACATGAAAAGAAAAAATCATAGCCAACTCGGTCCCAAAAAGATCGTGAATGCCTTATATGTTTTCATTTAATATTAAATTCATTAAATAACATTAAATTCATTTCATCCATTTCCTAATAAATGTGTCAAAACAAACTGTTTACAGTTTTATTGGTGAATTTTATCAATAACATGCAATTTCTATATTTTCCAAATGGTTCAGTAATTTTTTTTTGTTGTACTAGATACTATGACTTAATATTGAAAAGTGTAAAAACCAAGTGTGACAAGATTGATAAATTCTCACCTATTTAAAAAAAAACTAAAAACCTCTGAATGTATAAAAACAAAAACAAAATCTACTTATAAATAATTATTACATACAAAAAAAATTCAAAAAATTCTGTACTGCATAATATAACATTTATTTCCATATTTGGAAAAATAGTTCCTGTTTTAGTACCAAAGAAAATTTCAAGCAGTCATTTGTTTTCGAGTTATGACGTCATCGATAGTTTTTTTAAAAAGAAACCCCCTATTTTTTTTCTTGATTCTGATTTTTTTGAAAAAAATTTTGTTTAATTTTTAATGAATTTATTCCATACTTTTGCCGCTCACTGTATAATAGCAATGAACTTTGTGTTTGAATTAACTATTAATTTCTATCGTACTTATTTAACAAGTTGAATACAATGTAGGATACTTGTGAACCACTTGAAATTAGTTATGTATTAACGAAAGTCACTGGTTAATCTAAAAATAGAGACAACAAAGTTAATCACAGAGACACACAAGTGTTGATTGATGAAAAGATTTAATGGAGAGCCTACACTCTAATTTATTAATTACATAGAAATATCACATGAAATCACATTAGCTGTAATAGTTTGAGCAGCATGGATAAGTTCCGTGCTGAAGGGAGGTAGAGGTTGTGCCAACTGCCATGATCGATGACCTTGGCAAAAGCTGCGCGAAGGCGGAGCCCAATTTTGATAAGTGAAACGTAAAAACGTCGGTCGTTTAGTTCAAATTTTCAAGGTGGCGGCAAATTTGCATTTTACACTGTTCAAGGATTTGGATTAGAATGTCCGACATTATCTAAGGACTTGTCGAATTCTCGCCAAATAAATATCAACATAAATTAGCTCACAAATCTGTAAAGCGTGACAAAATGGTACCGACATTTTTAGTTCGAATAGTACAGACGCTTCGGTACGCATTTTGGTTTCTGCGTCATCGATCATGAGAGTTGGCACGAGCTCTAGTCGATCAATCATTGTTAGATAAATATTTGGTAGGTATACATTTTTAAAATAATTATTTTACAAAAATTTGCACTATTTCTTTGTTGCAACATTTTTTACATTCAGTTCATTCACAGCGATTGGAGATTGTCATTACGTAAACCAACGTCTTTTAATATAATGCAATAAGTAAAATTTAGCACTTTCATTTGATGCATTTAAGTCTACTATCCGTAATCCCATATTAAATTGTGATGGACAACGTTAGTTTTATTGAGTTCGCTTTAAAACGACTTTCAGAGGAGTCGTGATTACTATCTTGTTGCCAGTTTACGTAACAACACTTAAATATCAGATCTTTTTCAAGATACAAAATAAATGGGTTTAATTTAACAGTTTCTTTCGATAAACTCGAATATTTCTTAAATTTGCTGTTAAATAACGTAAATTAGAACAATGAAACATGTAATACCTTAGTTCATCTCTTTTCAACCATGAGGTTGTACATGAGTACAACATGTTTCGATTTTAATTAAATTGTTTCGAAACATTTGATAACATCACATTATGGTCCATACTAGATGTGAATAATGAATCCTTTATTGATCGGAAATTAATTTCATACTCGTCAAATCAGACATCTGTCCACTATCTATTGGTTCTACTGTAAAGGTTGAGAAGTACTCTCTAAACTCTAAAGCAAGGACCACAGTGAAAGAATTAAATACGAGTATGTACAGTGCATTTTTTTAACTGTTGCCATAGGGAATTGCATGGTAAAACTTTTACCCCCTGTTAACTTTTGTTCTGATGAAAATATTCAAACCATTTTTGGAACAAAGTTGGAAGATTTTTTAAACTATCGGATAGTTTACAATTCAATATCCTAAACTGTTGAAAAAGTTGTGAAAAACATTTTTAAAGCGCGCCGGAATAATAGTACGTCGAGCGCCCGCCAGAATAGCGTCCCTGTCGGCTCAATTCAACCAGCACCTGACCAAATTCCATTACAGTGCGACACTTACAAAACATTTCGAACAATTCCTTTGATAATTTCTGTTAATTTGTTGAATTATTTATGCGTTAACGTTTTTACGTTTGTTTTTTTTATAAAGATATTTAATCATAGCCACGAGAAGATCTCGCTATTTATTTTTTAAATGAAACTGACAAAAATCAAAAGTGGGGATAGGCAGTTGCTGGTTGAGCCGACAAGGACGCTATTCTGGCGGCCGCTCGACGTACAATTATTCCGGCGTGCTTACAAATATTTTTTTCACAACTTTTTCGACAGTTTAGGATATTGAATTGTAATCTATCCGATAGCTTAAAAAATCTTCCAACTTTGTTCCAAAAATGGTTTGAATATTTTCATCAGAACAAAAGTTAACAGGGGGTATAAGTTTTACCATGCAATTCCCTATGGTAACAGTTAAAAAAAATGCACTGTATACTTCGTCCAGCGAGAGATTGGGAGATTTTACATTGTAGGCCTGTAACCCAACATTTCAAAATTATAGAGTACACCAAATTTTCTACAGTGTGAAATGCACTTACATTTTTTGTCAATGATCAATGTCAATTTTGACAAACAAAATGCCTAATATAAGGGGTAGCCCAGTATTAATTCAGGGATGGGCGGCGACGCGTCGACTTTATTTGTCGACGTCGACAATACGTCATCAATGTCATCAATGTCGACAATGTCGATAAAACGTCGACACTGCGTCAACAATATCGACCATGTCGGAGATTGTAATAATGTGAGGTTATGTATGACTTAAATCTCACTTGCACTGTCGTACATATGCCAACAGTTTATTATACAACATTCATGATTATTTCAAATTCGGAATGTCTATAAAAATCTGACATTTTGTTGGCAATATTGTGATGTGGCATAATAAATCTATTTTAGGTTATAATTGAATTGTACTAAATAAATCAATTACGGAATTGACAACAAGACGAATATTTAATAACGAAACGTCATATAACGAGATCTGACGCCAAACCAACAAAAAAATATATTGGCCTGCTGCGTGTTTAAATCTATCGTGAACAGCTAATACAATTGCTCCTACTCGTACTTCATATTAGCTGTGTTAATTGAGCTGTAATTTTAAATGTTAGCGATAAGTGTCATAGGTAGATAGACAGGCAACTATGGAATTATGTAAATACGGGAGCTTTATGCGGGTGCCGGGTGGCCTCAGAGAACAACTAATTGAAAAAAAAATTGTTTTCTTGGGGTTGCATCAAAATTAAAAATGTAAATTTGCAAACATCTTTTAGGATATTTATGTGATTCTGAAGGCCAGACTAATAAACCCATGGGACACCAGATGAAGATGTTGGTACCGACCGTTTCATTGTAACTTTTACCTTAAAAATGTTTTACCATAAGGGTCATTTTTGTCTCATTCATAATTCTTGTCAAATCAGGTAGAAACTCCGAACGAACAGTCATTTCCTCAATTACAGGGATCTTTCTTAGTAAATTCAGATTTATTTGTAATACTTTGGGAGATACACCTACACAATGCCGCTGCTTGTATGTGGTGAATATTATAGTTTTATTAGATCGGCCTTCAGAGTCAGATAAATATCTTATATCTTGAAACTGTGCAGCACAACTGCGCACTGCTAAACATTGGATACAAAGTGTCATAACTCATACTCGGCATTGAAATGTTTATTAAAGGCTTTGTTTGGCTCGGTGCTGTTTACAACAATTTGGAGCGTTGAAGGGTGCAATTTTTTGAAGCTGCCAGATGTTCGGTTTTGCCTTGAAATTTTCTACCTAACTCGGTCCCGACCGGCCGCAGTCCCGTAGCGAAAACTTTTCTAATAATATAATTTTGAAACATAACGGTAAAAATGAATTTCGTATTTGGTTTCATAAATGATAGGTAATTGTATAAATTTGGCGCATATAAATGATCGTTGAGGGAGTCATCTGATGTCATAGTCAATAAAGGTGATTTTTGCAAATCAAGGTGTTAATGCGGACGATGTTCGAATTGATTGTTTTGGATTTTTTTTTGACAAGTGTCAAATTTAAAACTTTAGATTTACAACCGGTTGCAATCAACTAAATATTAGCGAAAATCTGCAGCAAGACTTGTTCCATTTTATTTTAAATTTTATCCAAACTGTATGCGTTGATAATAATCAGACATTCCTATTTATCGCAAAAAAGGCTTCTAGAAAGTAGTTGATGTTCGTTAACAACATGACATAACCTAACTTAATTTTTCAGAATTGAATTTATTTTGAAATGCGTACATACACCGTTAGAACAAAATTTACATGGAGATTGCATTTAAAACCATCATTTTTCTTAAATTTTTATTTCGAGAGTAAGGACGTTTTCTGAATGCAATTAAAACTTTAATTGTCGGAAACTCGACTTTTTTGACATTGTCGACATTGTTGACATTGTCGACATTGTTGACATTGTTGACAGCTCCCAATTTGTCGACATCTACGTAATTGTCGACGCGTCGACAATGACATAGTCGACACAAATTGTCGACACCGCCCATCCCTGAGTATTATATAACATCGCGAAGAACACCGTGCAGAGTATAACACAGAAATATTATGGTGCTCTAAAATATAAGCGACATTTTATGTTGTCAAACTTACTTAACCTATATAAAAATAATGACGTTCAAATTTTAAAAAGGCATCTTTACATGTGGAAATTTCATTTTTTTCAGGTGTACTACTTTCTCTACGTAGAATTTAGTGATTTTTATGTCAACCAATCTCTCGCTTGACAAACTATACCTACTGATTTCACAACAAACACACTTTGCACTATTCCTCAGAACAATTCTTTGCATTTATTTTTGATTTACATGATGTGGTATTTTCTGAGCAATTGATACAAATTTAGATAATCTCAATTTCGTGTTTACTTCAAGAATGAATAAATATCAAGGCTAAAAAATTAAACGGGATGTAAAAATTGTTTAGATTCATGCACGAAACATTAAAGCTTAGAGTACAAAAGAAGAATCAAAATTTGCAAAATATAACATAAATTATTTCTAAGGTTAAACATTATGGTAAAGACCCCAAGTCAGTAGAATTATAGCATATTAACCCTCCACCACCCGGCGGCAAGGCAATTTTGCCGGAGTACGTACACTATTACGGATATTACTACTCGTATCAAGTGATAGTGCGTTTTACAATGCCCCACTCGTGCCAAAAAAGGCCCAATTTACACACGAACGAGCTGAATACAACGTTTTTTTGTTCGACGAGCCCCTTAAAGGTTCCAAATCGCTTAAAATCTTTAAAATTAGCTTGACGTTTTGTTTTGACAAGTTGTGACATTTATCAAAGTCCGTTCACACAGGAGAAAATTCTCAAATTCTGACAGTGTCGATCAAAAAAAAGTATTAGCAAAAATTCGCAATCGTCACGATTTAAACAAGATAGCAAATATAAGATTTGTTCAGAAAAATTAGCTCGTTAAATATGCCAAAATATAGGTATGTTTCTGGGAAAAAAAATTCGATAACATCATTAGGTACTTTAGTTTCCAAATATGGAAAAATATGCAAGTTCGGTTTAAAATGCACCTTACCAATCCCATTTAAGAACCTTTTTCAGATTTTTTCTATCGTCTTTCCTTTTCTTTTAATAGAGCTGAGACATCGAGTTTGCTCACCCTGTACATAAAACAACAAGATTCAATTAATGTAGCAAAGATACGTATTTCCAAAATTCCATTATGTTAGCTCGTAGATTCAGTATTTTTCGATTATTCATCATGGAAGGATCTGTCAATTTAAATTACCTATAATTCTCTACCCACAAACTCTAAAATTAATTTTTTCTTATTCCTTTCAAAACTTTATTTATACCTGTTATTTACAATTATCGATATCTAATAGTAACAAGGCAATATGATTTAGACTTAGGCGAAAAATAGTGAGCGCGTCAAGAATACCTCCCACCATCACAATCCAGTGCAGCGCGCTCGTATTATAAAACGATCCACGGTTCATGCTCGCAGCGAAAAGATTGCGCTGCGGCGCTGTAGCGGACTGGTGGGGAGCGCTAACTATTTTCCGCCTAAGGGTACGTTTATGTTGGAGCTGGGATGAGCGATAAGAGCGAACTGCCATTTGAAAACCATGGTACTTCGCTTTTATCGCCGCTTTTATCGCTCATCTTAGCTCCAACATAAACGTCCCCTAATACTCATGATTACATTATATAAAGTTCTGCGATATAAGAAATGTACATATTAAGATTAACAAGACTTGTTTTACTCTTGAATGAATGAACACAAAAAAGTAATTATTATGAAGATGTGTAATAATGACCTAAACTTATAATTATACGAGTACATGTAGCAAGTCATTATACCTCTAACTCTAATTACTACTTGCATTCTAATTCTTTGTTTACTTCAATGACAGAACTAAATTCAACTGTAAGTGTCTGTCAAATAAGTATTTGTTTTCTAATGAGCAATTAAAAAAACATCTAATAATATGTTATAATATGTTGTTATTATAAATGATTGTAGTCCAAGTAGACGTAAAAACTAAATGTAAAATTTATGGTTGCCGCTCCATATAAAAAACATCAAAATCATGTGAATAAGTGAGTAGACACCGTTCACACACGGGAGTTAAACTGGGTGCAAAACAACTCAATGTTTTTCGATTCAATCGTTAATTAAAAAAAAAAAATCAATTCAATGGTTATTTTATTATCAATAGGCATTTTGCAGTAAAATTGCTTTGAGAAGTATAATCAGTTAATCGCTTGTCAACTTTGACAAATAAATGAAATCTGTTATTTGTTCTTGCAGCAAAAAATCCATGGAAATATTGTTCAATGTTCAGCCCACATTACCCTGGAAAAATAAAATTGTCCCAGATTTATCTGAACATGACTGTACTTATAAAGAGCGATCAAATTAATTTGTACATAATCGAGTTATCCATGAATCGGAAATGGCATGTCGTTACTTGGACTCCACGCTCCAATAAACACAGCTTGAAACACAGGTTACATCTCGACATATCAATCGCAAAAGACATACGGATTGAAATTCATGGATGACTTGATTACATGATACGTATGATAAACTATGGTTTTATTTTTGTTTTGTATTTAGGCTGCTGAAGTTTACGTTATAATTTAAAATCACAATTTATCATGTGATAAAATATGATGAAAATTTATAATAGTTAAATGAGAAAAACACAAAAGTAATTGTTTTCAGTAAGTACACTAGATTTACATGTGCGTTGCAAACTGAAGAATGAATGAACCATAATCCTTAATTATAAATAAAAATAAAAAGTTTAATATATTTATATGTACCTATGTATCTAACGGATTTTGCAGTTTTGCACTGCTCTGGCAATTAACAGAAAAAATATAATATATAATTACAGTTTACAATAAAGCGTCTTAGAGCGCATCTGACGATGAGAGAAAGTGAAAGGATTCACCTACATTCTGATACATTCCTAAGATAATAATATGAGGGTGTCGCTTTATCCTCGTCTATCACTCAACCAATGTCATGTTTCTTATTGACATCCGGAAGGCTTTGAATGCGTTAGCGAAGATTAATCAAGGTTTATACTCGTAGTTTCATGTATTGTTAAGCACGTGTACAATGTGTACATTTACCTCGAGAGGCTCTTTGCCAACTGGCCCACTTTAAAAAACTCTGTCAAAATATTAAACAGTCCTTGGAACCTACAACCATTTCTGGTTATTAGTGTGTACATCAGTCACTTTTCTCTTGGTTCATCTCTAAACTGAATACGACCTCCCTCACACTGTATGAACTTACCGAAATGGAGCCAAAGTAGGTTATAAATTTTTATACTTTCATGATTCTTGTTGAAACTTTAGTGATGTGATGGGTCAGGATCAAAATTTTGCCATCGATGATGCAGTGAAATGGGTGTAGCCTTTCATTTTAAAACAAAGAAGTAATGCGCAATATTATGCTGTTCCGTGATCTCATAATAATTTGATGCTAGCTAATTCGTTTCAGCTTGTCTAGAAAGTGGTGGGCTGAATAAATTCCCAGTAAATGACCGAGATGACCCATCCCTCTCATGAAAATGTTAATATTAAATCTGTAATATTTATTGGGTACAACTAGAATGATTAGAAATAATTTAAATGTCAACAGGGAGTGCTCTTGAAATAATATTATTTCATTACGCTTTAACGCTTATTTGGATCGAGGATGCTACTCGTATACCTACGGGCAAGTACGAGACTGGAAAAAAGTAAATTGGTTTTACTTTATCGATGTAGGTTTATTTTGCGTAATTTAACATTGAAGACAAGTTTAGTAATAATCGCTTTATTTCTATTTCTTTCTGCAACACTGACCATAAGGAATTTTACCTATTTAAAATATATCTAATACATTTATTTGATGAATACTTTTTTAATAGGTAACTTTCGTCATTTAGGCATCGATTATTATTGTGAAAATGCTTCTTTAGAACAAGTTATTCCAAGTACATATGTCCAATATCTGTTGTAACTCTTACATATTCAGCAGAAGTTAATTAATATTTTTCAGATCAATTATGGGTGTTGCATCATTGCTTTTTATTACTCCTGTAACTAATCTGGCAGTATGTGGTTTGCCATTATCTTTTTAAAGAAGGTTGATTTTTGAAAGGTATAAATTGCAGTCACGAGGCTGTACATCATTTATTGCTTCTGACGTGGAAGTTGTTGAGTTACAAATTAATTAACTTCAAAAAACAATACTCCCTACGGCAATAGTTTTTGTCAAAGACTGGTGAACCGCTTTTGATTAACTAGTTAGTCCGTAGGTCGGGAACTACTATGCTAAGTTAGTCTCCAAAGTATACAGGATGCTACATATTAAGGAAAGAAGCTGCTATTTATAAATCTGGTAAATTTTGGAACAATCCTGTCTCATTTCCTATTTTCCAGATCAGCCTCACTTGACGTCTGTTTATTATCAAAATTAAAAACGAGACGAGAATCAGTGATGGCGAAGGTAAATGAGCGGTTCTAGGCACAAATAAAATATTTTTTTTCTAAACTCATCGTTACACCCATTGTTTAGGTAATCTCCTTATTTACCAGTCTTAACAGCATTGATTTTATACTGTTCATTTTTCAATCAAAAATAATTGACCAGATAACGGATTTACAGTTTGGATATGCCTGGATTAGCGCATAGTCAGAGACTCATTGAGGATCAATAAAGTTAAACATTTTCTTGAAGCACTTGTCCTTCAGCAACAACGTTTTCTTTCTATACAGCAGAAACCCTTCAAGCGGCCATTACTGAGTTTGAAAAGAACTGCGTAGAAGTTACACGAATTGAACATTTTTTCTCTATCCGGAGTCTCCGGTATGGCAATTCATTAATCATCACTATGGTATTGAAAAAGCAGGTCATCAACTGATAAGTATATTAAGAAGAAACGGCATGTTGCATGAAACTGTATGACGATTAATGCAATGTGAAGATGCTTTATTTAGGTAAAATACATCAAATATTTGAGTGATGGTTATGTATAAAAGAAATTAAAATTTTTGATGAACATAAAAAATGCTTTTCATACCTTCATAGGTACTCCCTTATTATTTAAAGCTTCTGTTGTCTACCACTTGTGGTGTTTGTTTGGTTGTTCTGTTGGTTAACACAAGGTTTGTTATAAAAATTCATATACGGATCTCTTCTTTTCCGCAGTGTTTATTTTCACAAAATCATATACGGTACTTTCGTATATTTCTACTTTAGAAAAATGTTCTAGCACATTTTATGATTCTCATAGCATGGACACACTGCTATATGCTATTTCCCATTTAATCATCATCACTTATCAGAAACGTTAATATGACGCTTTGTTGTAAGCGGACGTACCCACCTACTGATACCTAATTAATCATTTTTTTTTCATTTTAATTATGTTTAAGATTGTTGGTCGAGCTGTAATAAGAAGCTACTGGTCACCATTGAAATCTAACGTTGAATTTTACTATATTGTACACTTAATTATACCTAGAATAATATCTTACAAAATAGTGGTTGGTTAAAAAAATATTTCAGTCTTAATACATAGAACACGAAAAACATTTCTGTGGCGGTCGTGAAAAAGTAAGTAAGTCAAATAATTTCAAAAATGAGTTAACGATGTTTACACCTTAATAATAAATCATGGAGTTAAATAATTCAGATTTTCACAGTTTAAAATTTACTTATATTGAAAGCAAGTACAGGTAGAAAGAAGTTTCTATTTAATTACAGGATTTTAGGAATGATGTGGAATTTTGAATCGTTGCCCTGAAAAATTAACATTTTCGACTTACCTACTTTTTCACGACCGCCACAGATTTTTAGTTTGAACGTATTTCAATAATACAGTGCTAACATAAGTTAGAAAGACTTCTTTTTCAACTTTTATAACTAAAGAATAACTCAGTTACATTGTTTTATAAGTTTTAAGCCCGGTTTATTCACCTTCAAGTAACTTTATTTGAACGGTAATTACCATGGATCCACCAATAGCAGATTCTAAATCATAGCAACTACTGGCCAGATAAATTTACTTGAAGGTGAATAAACCGTGCCTTAAGTCTTAATACATATACTGGCTGAGTCAGATAAGATAATGAGGCCTGAAACATAAAAACTTGGATACAATTGTTATCAACAATGGGTTGCTACGTATTTTAATGTGTTACTATGGATTCCCTCAACGTCTTATGTGAATCAGTCTGTATTATTCACTAAAATGTGGCCAGGTGGCCACTAAGCAGATACAGTAATGAAAAAGGGGTGTGGCGTTAGTTGCGCAGAACGATATACGCCGAAGCCTGTTTCACAATGAGACAAGTTATGGACAAATTCTTTGCCATTTGTCATTCTTATAAGAATCTGGTATGGTTGATTGAGGCTGAAAAAAATGTTGCATTCATTGACGTGCACATCTTTTCCATTCTCACACTTTATTGAAGCAATAATCTTTGCCAAAGCGACGTTAAAACTAATGAGATGCCGTCAAGTAATTTTTGTGGATGTACATTAATAGGAAAAATGTTCAAAAAAATCTATCTTAAATAGTGATTAGGAAACAAGCAATTTAAACTGACCAATCCTGTTGTTGATGTTAAGTTACCTATAAATTAGTTTTCCTGCTTTATTTGTAACTATGGATGCATTTCAAATGATGCATATGCATTGTTGGATATCCCCATTGTTTGTGCAATGACGGACGTTTTTAGGTTATAGTATTTTTCAGGTTATAGTATTTCTGCTAAGATATTCCCTATTGGGAAAACGAACTGCGTACTCCTGAGCAGCAACTGTGGCATTCTCATCACACTGTCCATATAAAAGACAAGCATATCAAAATACTCTGAAGAAGTAAACATTAAGCGTTTTTAACGACTTTTGTAATTGTCAGAAATAATTTATTATGACATAATATTCAATTATTATGTCTTTGCAACAATCAAATTTGTTTCGATAGTTACTAATATAATTTTTTAAGGTAATTTTATATCTACACGAGATTGGTCAATTAACAACGTTCTTATTTTAAAATCCAATGACGATGGATTTTTTTAAATACACTCACCGGCAAAAAAAACAGAACACTAATTAGTCAACAACAAATTATTCCCATAATACCTATTTTGATGTATTTTGACCAAGAGGCAATGATAGCAAACATAACCTTGAGCATTAGCATAGGCTATTTTATTAGCAATTTCGCATAAAAACAAATTTTTTGTTTAAAAATCTTCTTTTCTTAAATTTACTTTTTTTATAATAAACAGGCAACCTGGTTAGATTTTTATAACTTTTGAAATTTTTTATTGTTGTTAACTTCGAATTTAAGTGCAGAACGTAAAAAAATGCCTCTAGCTGGTGTAAATATTGCTAGAGCAGTACCTTTGGTTGAAGACTGTTGTTGTTTCCGTTATGCAGCTAATGCTATTGAGCAAGAGGAGTGCTAGTCGTCACAGAGCTGTTAGAAGGTTTCAAGAGGCCGATTGAAAAAGAGCAACCACATACCGCGACGATAGATTTTTAAATAATAATGGTGTTCCGCTTTTTCTGCCGGTGAGTGTATTTTTCCTATTACTCCCAGAAGATGATGATTTCACCGTATTATTTTGGTCCGCCAGTTCTGATAGACCCTATATGTGCACGTTTTGAGTAAGTCAATTAGAAGCTGGTGTTTAAAATACGCGGGCACTAGGGGGCGGTTTTATTACGATACCTGTTCGCCGGCCCGGGTATAGCGACGAAGTTTTGTATGTGGGAGAGTTACTGTAATTAGAATTACATTTACATTTTAAATGTTAAGGGCCAGTTTGTAGAAAGAGAATTAAATATTTAATTCGAATTAAATTTTAATGCGCGATTAACCCGTGAATCAGCAACTTGGATTGGTTCAATCTGGTCACGTGTTCAGTTAATCTCGCATTTGATTACGATTAACTTAATTTCGCTTCTGTATACTGGTCCCTAAATGTTTTAAATATTTATGATATCATGTTTACACATTTTTCATTTGAGGTTTCTGATATCTGACAGTCTTTAACAAAGATATTGGTTGAAAGATTCCAAGTAATCAGAAAAATTGAGTCAAAAGTAAGATCAAGATGGAGATAAAGATGAAATCCACCAAGCCAAAGCTAGAGGCCAGCAGATTTTTTTTAAAAGCACATTATTTTTAATCCTTTATAAGTAAAAACCCTCATTAAAAAAAATACCATATTTTTTCAAATCTAGCTTGATTGTCTGACTCTGTCCAATCATGAGGCTTCGCGGAATTCTCAGCCTTTTTTAAAAATGCAAAAATTAGTTTCATTCGGCTAATTTTTCTAATTTTTAATCATTTTTATTTCATTTCTACTTTTTCATATTTTCAAAAACTACTTAAATATATCGGGTGTGTCAAAAAGTCGGACACCAAAGAATTTAGGGTAATTATGGAACATGAAGAAATTTTTTTCTTTTGGTTTAGGCCTTTCGTTAACGCGCAAGAACTTTTGGAAGTTACTAAACTACCTATAAAACTAAATGATCCTGTTATTGATCTGGAAACATAATTGTAGGTCTCAACTTTCAAAGGTGCCCTCAACAGATATCCAAAAATTCCTTTCGCGAATACGTTTGAAATCCGTTTCGTCGTCAGTGTTAAATATGATGAAATTTGGTGTGGGGAAGTAGTTTTCAAACATGGCAATATTGCTAACATATCATAGCAATGAAAAAAAAAGTACCTTTATAAAATAAACGTCAATTAAATTGTGACAGTTTTTAAATTGTTTTCAAAATGAGTTTTACCGCAGATGAATATTGTGATATAGTCTGTCTCAGTCCTAAATTTCCACCACCTGTTGAATTATGTTGGCAAAATAAAAATATTTCGAAATTGGGGATTGTTATAACCAAAATTGGCAATATATAATTATGTTATAAACATGATTCGAAAACAACGTAATTTACTTGACGCTAAAATGAAAAATGCTCTATAGTCTATTTTTTCCTGGTAGGCACGTGCGTGCGCATTTACAAAATCCTGCAACGAAATGCGACTTTCCTATTGGTTACTTAATTTTTCTACTTACACTAGAGAAATGTGCAATATTACAGTGTTCTGTACTGTCAATCAGGTCCAAGCTGCCATTTTTGTTTCATCGTGTCTTAGTTTTCCTTTCATGTTTTGTATGTATTTTGTGTTGTGTCCGTTTATTTATTAAAAAAACAGTTCTTAGTTCTTAGAGGTTAAGAAGTTTTTATATGTCAAGAAGATGTCTTAATTTCGATCACCAAACGGCGTAAGTTGGATTTATGCTAACATCAAGTAACAGTTTTTTATTAATGCATATTTATAGCAAATTTCTCACAAGCCGAGAAAGAAATGATCGTTAAAGTATTTCGTGGGATCTCCAAGGATTTTGCCGAGTTAACCAAGACGGCTCAAATGGAAAAAACTGCAGATTATACTGGTATTGATTTCTGAGTTTTTTTTTTTTTTGTTGTATCACAGCTTAATTACTTTGTGTTGAAGGTTGTGGATTTAGAACCATTCAATGATACTTGGCGGAAGAAAAGAAGTGTGGACAATTACAGGCACCGAAGAAACCTGATAGGAAATGGATGAACATCAAAAATATCTCATTCGAAAAACAGTGCACTCATTTTTCTCTGCAAACAGAATTCCTACAATTGATGCTGTGTACAGGGAAGTGCAAAACAATGAAGAAATTCCAAACATCAGTCGTTCTAAGCTTTATAATGTTTTACATGAATTAAAATTCAAGTAAGTACATACATTGTTTTCAATTAACTGTAAACATTGAAATCTATGTTTATTTCAAATAGCACAAATAACGAAACAGAAAAAGTGCGGTGTTGATTATTTTATTTTTTTTTTAATTAAGGATTGAATCCAAAAGTATCGAGTTGTTTTGTACCCAATTTAACTCCTGTGTGTATAAAATAAAAAATGTTGTACATATAATATTTGTTATCAATTTTTCCACGAGTTGATTCATATAAACTTTTTTGTTTACATTTTACAAATTATACAAAAATTAAATCATAAACATGAGTTTTAATCGGCAACCACAAATACTGATCCCCCTAGATAATATGCAACCAAAAATACTAACAATTCCTGCATCCTGCTAAAAATCTTAGCTATGTGATTCTACCTTTCGGAGATGCGCACGCACGCGCCTGCCAGGAAAAAATAGACTTTAGTAAAATGTTTCGAAGAGGTAAAAAGGTTGGCACCTTTCTTTTCTTTTATTCTAAAATCTTGAGTTGTAAAAACGACACAGAAAATGATAACCTCACAAATACAACCTGACATATTTTTGACCAAACAGTGTTGCCGGTCATATTTCTAAGGTAGAATGCAGTGTTGGTGGAAATTTAGAATTGAGACAGACTTTATGTATTTAGCTCTTAGTGCCCCAGAAAATAACGCGACATTTAGCTGCACCACTGACGTCTCTATTTACAAGTCATGAACACATAAAACTGGCAACAATGCGAAGTAGTCCGACTGGTAGTCTGTAGCTGGTAGAGTTCTTATGGCCGATGTTGTTTTAGTGCTTGTTGGTTCTAATTTTTGAATTGATAATTCCATTCTCAGTGATTTTTTTTGTATATTTGTTTCTGATTATGTAGAAATTTGCAAAACCAGTGAAGGAGACGTAAATCAAGCGACAAAAACACAACATGGAAGTAGCGCATGGTGACCATACCACTCCTGATCATTGAAAATATCCCAATTTAACTATAATAAAGAAAAATAAGCACAAATATAATTTCAAGATCAAGATTATTTTTTGCTCCACATGCGTGATTTTCTATCTGATGTAAGTAATTTCCAATGTAAGGCAAAGTAAGGGATGTCAAGATATCTGTAACAAATACATGGAAGACTAAAGTTACAAATCAGATAGGTATATCTATACCTATTATTAATTATACTTAGGCTCGGTTTATTCACCTTCAAGTAACTTTATTTGAAAGGCAATTATTTTACTATGGATCTACCATGAGTTGTGCGCGGCGTACTTCTCTAAGAAACCGTAGCTTGAGGAGGCAAGCGTGAACCAACGAAAGCTCAATTTATTAATAAGTATGCAACAAAGATTAAGTATTTCATCTTATCTATATGCAACAACTCAAATATTATCATATTAAGGCCCGGTTTATTCACCTTCAAGTAAATGTATCTGGCCAGTAGTTGCTATGATTTAGAATCTGCTATTGGTGGATCCATGGTAATTACCGTACAAATAAAGTTACTTGAAGGTGAATAAACCGGACCTTAGTGTTGTTTGCAATTAGTGTAAGTTGTTAAAGTTTAAAATTATTATAGCAGTGTGTTAAAAGCTATAGTTTTCATTCAAACCCAAATACAGTCCACTAAATCAAACCCAACAAAGTGGCCAACGGCATCACCAAATTGGAGTCGGGTTGCTATGGTTATACGATACACTTCGTGACAGCTTGTTTTGAATTCTCTTGCAAAATGGAAACCGCGTACGGTTTAAAGGAGAAAATTCTGGTAGCTTTTCACATATGCGATATGAGAGAGGCAACAGAAAATAAAAAAATAGATGCAGTTTCGGTGGAACGAAAAAATAGTGCTTGGGAAAGGATTACTACCCAGTACAAAAGCCAACCAGAGAGTACCACAGTACGCACGGCCTAGCAATTGAAAAAATTGTGGACCAATGTACAATATACAGGGTTATTCTAAATGATTGTAGTTGAAGCAGGCCATGCCCATGTTATGAAATTTTTGCCGCTTCCAGTGAACTGTCAATTTTTGTCGCTGTCACTGTCATTTTTTAGGTGAAAAGTGCGGTGATGAGGATTTTATTTTTTTTTTAAATTAACGATTGAATCCAAAAATATTGAGTTGTTTTGCACCCAATTTAACCCCTGCGTGTGAACGGTGTTGTACTCACTTATTTACATCATTTTGATGTTTTTTTTATGTGGAGCGGCAACCATAAATTTTACATTAAGTTTTTACGGCTGGTTGGACTACAATCATTTAGAATAACCCTGTACAAAATACGTTGTTGACGTATATTTGGAACTTCTTCTCCTACTTCGTTAACAAAGTCATAAAAATTTTCCATCTTGCGATAGATAAGTCCTATTTAATGCTTACCGACATCTTAAATTCAAATTTGAACATTAGTATAGTTTGTCCAGCGAGAGATTGGTTGACATAAAAATGACTAAATTCTACGTAGAGAACATAGTAACCTAACGCACGTTTCAAGATTGAGTGTAACTTAAGTTTGGACTATAACTACCGGCATTAAACGCTTGTCCGTCATTTTTGACACCCGATATAATATCGTATGATCAAAAAGTCTTTGGATCAGGGTTGTCGTGTAATTAACAAGTTATCTATGAAATTATTTATTTCATTTATTTTTGACATTTACTTGACAACTTTCAGGTTAGCAGGTTATATTTCAAAATGTTTCAAAGAGAACATAATACGTTTATTATTAAATCATATGTACTACAGTACAGTGGTGAAAATGGTAATTGGGTTTATTCGCCTCGTTTATGAGTTCCGTGAGAGATTAGCGCTACTTTGAAGTACGAGTAGGTACAATAAAATCTACGGGCAGTAGAAGTAAATAATTTTACTTTTTTGGTGCCCCAAAATTCGCGGAACAACTTAGCAGTATGTTGTTAAGTAGTCATTAAAATACGTATCAGGTAAAAATGTAAAAAAAATCAAACTTCTTTTTTGTAGAAGATATGGACCTATTTGTTACACTAAGGCCCTGTTTATTCACCTTCAAGTAAATTTATCTGGCCAGTAGTTACTATGATTTAGAATCTGCTCTTGGTAGATCCATGGTAGTTACCGTTCAAATAAAATTACTTGAAGGTGAATAAACCGGGCCTTCTACAACCACCTTAATAAGTGAATACAAATTAATAACTAACATTTTCTTATTCAACAATAACGCCTTATCAAAGACAAATAATTTAATATACAGGATGTTTTCGAAGTTGAGGCATTCCTTTTAACATGTGATAGTATGCGTTATTCTAAAGAGTTTTAGCCAAAATCACTTTAGTAAATGTGTACAGCGATGAAGATAGAATAAGTTAATTTTTTTGAAATTTTTGAACCCGATCCTGCTCAAATTTGCGCTAATTTATTAGAAATTAGAATTGGTTAAAAAAAAATCAAATGAGCATGGACATTAATCAAAAATACTGTCAGAGTTGTCATCTAATTATAACGTGCAATCAATTAAAAAAAAAATCGAGTTACCTGGATTGTGCTATTCTGATGCTTTGATTGGTTCAAACCACGATTTTCGCCTACCCTATTTTTTTTTTATTTGATCGCACGGTACTAAGGACAACGTAACATTTTATCTGCCCCGCCCATTACATTTTCTTAGTTACCAATCAAATAGGTTGTTAAGACCATCTGATTTACACAGAATTTTTTTTTATAGTCGGAATGGCTTTATTATTACAAATAATGAGCTCACAAATCTGTGAGCCCATACATAATCGTTGCTAATGTATGGACAATGTTATCAGTTATCACGTTATCAGAATGCAGCTGCAGCGTCCAGAGAATACGCAGAGCGATTTTCAGAAAGACACCATCCTGGGCCACGTTAGTTATTATTATTAATCTAGTACAGCGGAGAAATAGACAGGGGCGGACTCAAAATTTTAGAAAACCATAAAAATATACAATCAATTATCTCCGTTAATACAAACATTTTACTAAGAAGATTTAGGTTAAAATTCTTAAGAATAATGTATAGTACCTCCTGTTACAAAGAACGCCTCAACTTCGAAAAATTCTGTATTAGTTTGAAGAATCAGAGAATGCTCCGAGCTCCCAGCATTGAGGATGATGGGGTCGATTTGGTAGAATTTGCACTTCTGCAAAAATATGTCAGTTTATACAAAATAATTTAAATTGTAATGCAGATAAAATTCTTAAAACTATAAAAATGAGATTTCAATGGAAAATAATTTTTCTCATACCATTAAAAAAATAAATGTAAACAGCAAACCTCAAATATTTTTACTTTATAGGTACTATTCCAGCCAAAAAATTTAGTCCACCCTTTTCCTTCAATATGCCTAACTGCCATCAGGCATTTTGGAAAATGACCGAAAACGGCAAGTCATTTTTAATAATTAAAAGTTAGGTACCTATTATTCAATGTGATGCTGTTTTGCAAAACGCCTAGGTTTTTTGCAAAAAGCCTAATTTTGCTATATGCCTGCGACATGTATTTAAACTAGGCAAAAATGAATAGGGAATTTTTCCTTTTTTAAATTTTTTATAACTACAGTTTAAAATTTGTAATGAAATGTGTTAGAAAAATATACATATACACATTAAATGTAATGTTTCAAGTACCTGTAATGTTTTAAATTTATCTAGTGTTTAAGAATACGGGGGAGGATTGGGGCAATTATTTTGCTTTCTAAAAAAAAAGTGGAATTCCCTATTCATTTTTGCCTAGTTTATTATTAGGCACATTATAATAATACGCAGTTATTATGTGTATCACAGAACACTTCTGTGTATACAATGTGGTCTATGTGTAGTACTAATAAATTCTCGTACTTATGTTTCGTTCTCTCTAGTTTGAAAGAAATAATTTAGTAACTTTAACAACATTCGAGATCATCGCTTGCAGATGTACAGAAATTGGTATTCCTTGGATTGGTTAATACCGTGCGATCAACAATTATTTAGATCAAAGGCGTTGAGATTTTCGACGTGTGTCCAGAATGCCCTGAATCATGAAGGCAGTAATACAGGGTCATAATAAATGATTGTACGATCGTAGTAGGCGTTGGTGGTGTTTAATTCCGAACACGGAACCCCAAACGTGTCTGGAGGAAACCCCCAGACTAGATCGGCGTCATATGTTCGGTCGCGGATGTTTCCGACGCCGATCTAGTCTGGGGGTTTCCTCCAGACACGTTTGGGGTTCCGTGTTCGGAATTAAACACACACTGTGTTTTTTTTTTTGGTATATTGTTACAACTTATTTACAAAAAATTTAAACAAAATTAAAACGTGAACAATGGACCTGTTGGTCGTACTATTTGAAATTAAGTCTTTAGAGTGAGAGATTTATTAATTTTAAACATACTCGTAACTTACAACTAAACTAACGTAACAAAAACACCTCGTCTAATTAAAAAAAAAAAAAAAAAAATTGGGTCACTTTTCTGTCGAAAGTTATATCAGTGAAAAATTATAATTTAACAGTTGGGTCACTCATCGCCGTCTTTTTCTGCAATATCTTCATCGACTGCCTGTTCATTAGTGCTTATTCACAATGGACATAAGCTTGACATAAGGCATAAGAAATTCATGATCCATGCAGTGGATATATGTACTATTAATTTTTACGTAACTTATGAGAAGTGACCTCAGTGAATATTATTGTTGTGTACAAAAAGGCATGAAGAATCATAATTATTCGAGTTATATGGACACATAAATCATTTTCCAATTGTCCAAATTTACACATTATTCTAAGGTATCTCTTATGTATTTCTTATGTCTTATGTCCATTGTGAATAAGCACTTAGTTTTCAGATTCGCATAGAATTGATGAGTGATGGGAGGAATGTACGGAAGAAGACTCTAGAGGTCATTATAATATTTGAGTTTTTCAATTGGTCGTCCAGCAGGATAAAGTTCGTCCAGTTGAAAATAGTCTGCCTTCATTACTTTAGCTTCACTTCCTCTTTTTGTTACATTTACATTAAAAAATGGAACATCTTCAATGTTCGAGTATGTATTTAAAATATTCACTCCGCGACAACTGATTAGCCTCGCTTCAAAATTACGCTTGTTTGCATGTTATGAAGTGAGTTCGATTTGTTTTGTTATACAGGGTGGTCCCGATATAACCTGCCAAAAAAATTCTGGGTCATTAGAAGGATCTAACAAGTCCAAAAAACCCCTTTTCATTAGGTCCAAAATAATGGGGATAAATTAACCCCTATCCACACCCATTCAACGCTGCTGACCACAAAATTACGTACCTACTCAGGAATTCATTGTTGGTGTTTGTAAGGATGACAGTATCTAAGCAACATAGGTACCTGAATCGTTTATGACAAATTTCAAATCTGACAAACTAAATCAAATTAATGACATTTATTGAAAACGCTGTACACTGTGTGCGTTAATTCACCAGCTTATTTAGGTACAAAAGCTGATTTTGTGGACTGAGATGAATGAGTAATAAATAAAGTAGAGGTAGTGTGTGCAAAATAGTGGAAGAACTGTGTAATAAGAGTATCGTCTTAATTGTGGTTAAATAGCCAAAATAATGTATGTATTGAATAAATTTATTTACACTTTACATATTCGTACTTTCAACTCTAATGAAAGGTAAACTAGACTAGAAACATTATTTTATAATAAATGTTCTGTGCCTTCCGTTGGCATTTGAGTACGTCGGTACCAATTTTCATAAACAGAATTCAGCATTTCTGGGTTTTTACGAATCTAGTTCGCGGCGTCTGTTACGCGTTTCTGGAGTTGGCCTTTTGCATTTATTTCAACTTCGGATACCAAATCGTTCGTGTGTCCCCAAAAATTAAAATCCAGAGGGGTTAAATGGAGGATCGGGGACGCCATCGTATTGGAATCAGTCAGACCCAACCTCACATAAGTACACAAAAGTAGAAACAACGGGACGGAAGGACTACTTCAGGAAAACGCTCGCCGTATGGTCGCCTTGCCGGTCTTGAATTATTACGCGTTTCGCCATAGAGTAAATGCAAATCGGCGTATTCTTGTGTTGTAAATTTCATAACTTTTTGAAGGATTCGCAAATTTAAAATTAAACTTGACAAATGTCATAGGTGTTACAGGTACCGTTGCTAAAGAAATTGCAGCCAAGTAACCAGAATTACCTTCTTAAAGCCGATTAACTCATTAGCGTACAGCAAATTTTGACCAAATTTTCAATTATTTTTATCTCGAAAACGAAAAGACTTTTATTAGAAACATTTTTTGTGTATGAGTTCTACTCATCATCACCTATTATAGGATTTCTTCTGGCAGGTTATATCGGGACCACCCTGTATACATTATCAAATTATACGAAATTTTAATTATTAAAAATCAACGCAATTTTTTTTAGCCCTTTTTTAAAGAACAAACGTTATTTAAATGATAATTTCGTTGCAACATCTGAGTTGTGACATTTATCAAAATCCGTTCACGCAGGAGAAAATTCTCAAATTCTCACAGTGGCGAACAAAAAATTAACATTAATAGTGTGTATGAGATCTCCTATGCGGATGACTTCAAAGATTCTATACTAAATGACAAAAAAAAGAAACACATACAAGGAGTTTGATTTTTAAGACGAAACTTGGTGTACTAATTTTTATCAACTAAATATACAAACGATGAAAATTGGAAGAAAATTGTGTCACATAAAATAATTGAAATGTTAATTAATGAGTAGCCCCTCCACGTGTGTTTACGCACGTAATCGATATCCTCCTGAGGCAGACTATCCCAGGCAACCTGAACTTCATACCTAAGTTGTGCCAGTGTCTGTGGGGGACGAGCTAAATTTGAAATTTTTCTCCTTATCATGTCCCACACATGCTTCTTGCATAGATATCCGCGCTACATGTGGTCTAGCGTTATCTTGTTGGAAGAGGGTTCCTTCGTGGCCATATGCAAAAGGAATTGTTACCGGTTGCAAAACTTCTTGGATGTATCGCTGTGTAATCATGGAGTCTTGGATGAATATCAGAGGAGATCTACTTCCGTAACACATAGAGCCCCAAACCATAATGCCTCCAGTGCGAGCTACGTGGCGCACCACAAAAAACTAAAAATTACGCCATTTACCACGTCGTCTCCTAACTCTTTGCCGATCATCATGATGTCCCAACAAAATCGGGATTCATCAGAAAAGACAATAGTGTTCCTTTCGATGTCCTAGTGTTCTCGTGTCTGGCACCAATCTAGTCGTTGCCGTTTGTGTTCTGCTGTTAAAGGTAGCACCAAATGTAGACGGTACGACTGAAGTCCCAACGACCTAATGGGGCGATATTTGGATCACATGTGTATCGGCCAACCCTCAACACCAAACCACTCGACGTGTAGAATTGTGACGGTCTCTTAATGCCATTATTGTTAAATATCGGTCTTGAGCTGCTGTAGTGATTCTTCGTCGATCTGACCCGGGGACACGAGCTTTTCTTCCATTTTCAAACCATGCCTGACAACAGGACAAAACAGTGCTCACTTTTCCGTTAACCTGAGCTGCAATTTATCGGTACGAAAACCCTGCTTCTCGTAGACCAATAATTATGCGCCCTCGTTCCAAAGAACTTAATTGGTGAAATTGATCACGTTTTCCAACTGGGGACATACTTTGCCACTCTTTACACGTGCTACAGCTTTCTGCAGATTGAAAACGTTTCAAAAAAACTGCCAAAAATAATTAAGTTGTAAATGTTGTAATCAATAGAGCAGAAGAAAAAAATTGCAAAAAATGTTTACTTCTTGTCGAATTTCGTTCACATTTTCGTCATTTATTGCTTGTTAGCTGTCAGCTATCTGCTAAATTTCATCTCAAAAATCAAACCCCTTGTATGTTTCGTTTTTTTTTTTTGTCATTTAGTATATGTATTTGGGATAGAATTAAATAAAGAATCCAGGTATCCCTGAGTTATGGTATTCCAGGCAGCCTGTATGGCATTGGTAAGTTGCCCTACGTTGTGGTATTGTTGACCATTACCATACAACTGTCTGAAAAACCAACCCCAAACATTTTCTAAAATGTTTAGATCGGGTGACACACTAGGCCACTCGAGCACATTAATATTTTCTTCCTCTAACCAACTCCTGACCAAGCGTGCAGTATGGACTGCAGCATGGCCTTGTCGGAAAACCCATGGTAAGCCATCCATGGTTCTTTCTATTATAGGTTTGACCCGTATCAAAAGATCCCTATAATTCTGAGTATTTTGAATTCCATTTAAAATTTCTAAATGCACCACTCCTTTAGACGAAATTACATTGATCCCACACCATTACCCCGACTTCGCGTCTGTGGTGACGAGCGGCAAATTCTTCTTCTTTTCTTAAGTCATGAAAATTGTATAAATAGCCATCTGGACCGTCAAGGCAAAATCTTTTTTCATCCGTGAAAATTACATTATTCCATTGCTCTTGCCACACCATATGGTTTCTTGCAAAATGGAGGCGATTTTCTCTATGCCTTTGAGTCAAAACGGTTTTTTTTTCAAGCGACGTCGACTTAAGTGTGGACACTTTTTAATGAGCCTCTGTACGGTTCTTTAATTTTTCTGGGAGTTATAGTGGAATTGGAGGTTTCGCGTAAAATAGTTCTTCTTTCCCTCGCTGTTGTAGCAGTTTGAATGCCACCTCTATAATTTTCAATATCTTCGACAAAATTATTCACGACCTTGGCACTACGGTGGATTCTTCCAGCAATTTCTCGATTGGAGTACCCTTCTTCTCTTAAACATTTAATACTGCCAATTTCTTCGACAGTTAGTCTTTTTCCGCAACCCATTTTATTTTAAGAACTTCAAAGTTTAATGTAAATAACCTATTTATTATTTTTTTGAAAATTTTACTTACTTTAAACTTAATTATAATAATTAGTGAGGCTAATCAGTTGTCGCCATTAAAATATTACTTTTGGAGAAAAAATTCTGTAGTTAATTCTAAGTTGTCAGAAGTGACAAATTGTCTTCCAAACCAATCGTTGCCTACCTTGGTGCATTAAATGAGTCTGGCAATAATACCAATTAGCATCAAAATTTTTAAAAAATCTCTATTTTGTGGGTGAGGCTAATCAGTTGTCGCGGTGTGTATATATGTTAAATTAAACCTCCTATATTCGCGGATAATGATGACTCGCCAGACATATCCTTCTGTCCGCCAGTAAAAACCCTTTTACCATGCTAGTAATGTTAAATACTATAACCATCAATAGGACTCGTTAAAATAAACATTTTCTTTATTTATAATTTTTTCCGCTAATTCTTCCAAACAGAGTTAAAATTAAATATAATTTGAACCCTAAAATTGATACCTGCTCATGTGTTTACACATCCATTGATAATGAATAAAAACTCGAATAAAAAAGAGTAATAGAAATTTATGTGACGCGCTTAGTAAATTAATCTTTACGGGCGCGGGTATTTTGTGGGATGAGTGACGAAGGAACGAGTCTCCATAATAGTCCGAGAGGTAGGGGTCTTTTTAATCTAGAATCATTTCATGCCAGCTGATTTTAAGAGTCATAATATATTTTACGTGGATAATACCCAAAACGACCGTCAGCTGCCCCAGTAGCGGTGGGGATTGCTGGGGGTTGCCGGGAAACTTGTTTTAAAAAATGTTTTTTTTAGTTATTTTAGACAAACTGAATTTTGCAATGTCAACTATTGATATCAGGTAGTGTCGAAAAATAATAGTCCGCTGAGTCGTGGAGGGGGGTTTGCACGTCAGCTGCTCGTGCGAACTTGTAAAAAAATTAACAAAACAAAATCATTTCAGACCAAATGAAATTTTCTTACATGACTTCTGGCACATTGCATTTGTACTGCTATCAGTTTTCCAGAAACGAATATTTTTTGCTTCGTTACAGCAGTCGCGAAATTGAGGATTTTATTCCGCTTACTCGGTCTTTCAAATCTTTCTGGATCTTCAGAACATTCATTAATAAATTGTTCACGTCGTTCATTACCAAGTTTTTCCACATTCAACAAAAAATGTCCAATATCTTCAGAAACTTCTTGTCCTGTTGATATATTATATAAGTTATTTTTATCATTATCCTTTGAAAACGGATTTACGTTTTTTTTTCATGTGAGCAATTAAATTTTGAAGTTGCAAAGAATGTCGGTTTGTTTATTCTACTCCGTTCAAGATCTGCTGTTATATCGTAAACATTACATGTTTACATGTGCAGTAATTGTTGAACGAATACTATGGCTTTTACACCAGGGCTGCCGTGCTGATATTGAATTGGTCATATGACTTATTCCTGTCAATTTGTTCACTGCGTCTGCATTGATAGTTGTTTCAAGTGTATAGTCTATTGGCTGTCGAGAAAATGGTTTGGCAGTCCTTTTAATTGCAAATGATCCATTTTGTAATCGCAAATGAAATCCTGGATGAGTTTCACGTTCTGTCATCAATTGTTCATGATACATTAGTCAAACATTACAGTATAACGTGAATAGTTCTGCTGGTTAAATGTAAAGAATGTAGATATTTGCTATACTAGGTGCATGTATCATAAAAAACTCTGGCGTTTTTCCATGTGCACCATTGAAAGTTTGCTCTTTATATTCGTCATATTTTTCTAACAGACATATCATTTCGTCATTTGTACTTGTTGGACTAGCTGATTTTTCTTTACTGAATAGTAATAAATAATTGTTAATATCGTTAGACACTTGAATATAATTTTCTTCAAGGAAAGTTTCAAAGTGTAGCATTTCAAGACCCAAGTATAGAAAAGGATGAATACGTTTGCATCGATTAAAATGCTTGCTAGTTATGAAGCTATTTATTGAGCCACTCGCCAATATATCCGTATTCACCATGATGTTAGTTATTCCATAACTGTCTATTAATTTTCCAATTGCTTTAAAATACGCCATCATTATATGGAAGGATCCAAAGTGAATAAATAAATTATCAAATTGCGATGTTTCCATGCTTTGTATTTGAAGAGCAAATTTCGCGATAGCTAAATCGTATGTGACTTCCATGTAATCTGTAACTTGTAGATGGCTCATATTCGTCTAAATCCTCTGCAAGAACATCGGTTCCAGGGATAGTTTGTGGACCATCGACAATATTTTGGAAAATTATTCCGACTGTGTCATGCAATGTATCTTTTCCAGTTGCAGTGTCCACAAAGCGATCAAATTATTGTATGCTAATCCCGTGCACAAATTGTTTGTTGTTGTAGTGTAGCTACAGTAATGCCCGTATTTGTTGATGATATTTATAATTTTTCGGCTGTTGCTTTTCATAGCAAGTCCCAGATTGATGTGTTTAGAAGTTTTTATATTTCCATTAGTGACGGCATAAATCAAGTCTTCTGAAAGCGTTTTAGCGAGCCTCTCAACATTTTTACTCATTTTGGCCGGATATTTGGTAGATATAATTATACTATAAAAGTTGAGCAGTGTTTGTGGAACGTCACATTTTCCTTTTAACAAGGCATCTGTTGTTAAATCATCTGGTAATCGTCGACGTCCAATATTCCGAATACGTTTTCTCAAAATCAATACAGCACGGTCCAAAATATCTTCCTATTCCAAAAGATCTAAATCGGTTTCAATCATCAATCCGTTATAAGGTTTGACAATTTTTTTCCTTTTCATAGTGACTACGTTTATTTTTTTTTTTTTTTTGAATATCTTTAACAATCTGCTCTCAAAACTGTAGGGTTCCACGTCTATTGATGTATTGGGATCAAGATTTGAAGCAAACTCGACGAATAGTGATTTTAAAAAATTTGAAAAGTAGCATTTATTACTTTTTATAATATTTTCAGAAACGAAGCAACACACTTCCTCAAAGACCAACTTGTGAATGTCACGAGTAATATGCCATTAACTTTTTTGAGCATCTGACCTCATTTTTGATTCTTCATTTCTCGTACTCATTACTGTGATTCTATTACTAAGCTGCTCGTCACCCATTTCATTGGCAATTGGTTGTAAATTTTTCAGACTATCTTCTGTTATGCATGATTGTAGTTGTTGCCCACGACCGCTATGTTTTTTGCGCTTTTTCAGATAAACAATACTTACATGTTCTGTTAATTTTTCAGCACTTACAGAATTTGATTCATTTTCTCTTGTCGCTTCCTAATTTTCAGCTCCCTCAATTTCCGCTTCACGTACTGATTCCTCTGGGAGATGAATGGTTGCACCTTGAGCAGAAGTTGCGCTAGTTCCTACCTGTTCAGTCAAACTAGAAATAATGCAATTTTCGTTAATATCATCTGAATTTGTATTCTGAAAAAAATATGTACTGTAATGTAATAAATAATGTAATGTAAAGTAATGTAAAAATCTTAATTTGATGCTTCAGAAATCGACGTAGATTCATTACGTTGTCGATATTTCGTTGATAGAGCGGTAAATTATCGATAGCACTTGGAATGGTATCGTTAGAAATCATTTATCTCTGATGGTACTATTGCATCACTCATTGCTAATTTATTATTTTGTCGAATTTCCAAAATATTTTTACACTTGTTTACTGCCTCACCAGGAAAAATTATTAATTTTTCAGTTCTCTTCTTGCAGAAAACACAAAACGGTTTAATTTGTGCCATTGCTTACAAATTTACGTCTACTTGTTGCAAATGCAGAATTCGAACTGCCGTAGGGCCGTAGATATATATGGGCCGTAGCCGTTAAGAGACAAAAACACGCTGAAATTTTTTGTATTGGGGAGATGGCACGTATAAAATTCCCTCGTGCTAAGATTTATAAGATAAGGCCCTCAGTTAGTCGATTTAAAATACCGCGATACTTTTTTACTCTAGCTGACGATCTTTCCCCATTATACATGTAGCTGACGATTATAATCATACTTCTACATGTGTCAGAAGTCATGTAACAAAATTTCATTTGGTCTGAAATGATTTTGCTTTCTTAATAGTATGTACTGTCGCGAGCAATAAATTTTGGTCCATAATGTCATTTACAAATTTGGTTAGATTGTCACAAATTTAAAAAAATTCCCTGCCTGATTATGCCCACGTCAAGAAACTGTCAAAAAATTGAGAAAAAAATGACGATTAATGTCATACAACATGATAATAGGTTATGATATTTACGACTGTTTTACAATGGAGCATTTTCGATTGCATCAAAGAATGACCTTGACGACCAAAATTTATTGCTCGCGAATGTACCGAGCGATCATTTAAAAAATAAATCGAGTTTGCTTTGGAGCCTATGCTATAGTATCTACCTATGGGTTGCCATAGGTAACACGCCGACTCGATTTATTTTTTAATTGATCGCACCGTACTATTGCGGTCAAAAATAACTGAGACAGTGTGTTACTGTGGACACTTCCAAAACTCATTCAAACTCATTCAGTTTGGAAGTGTCTACACTAACGTGCCCTTTGAATGTCAGAATCTTTTTCTGTGTAAATCAGATCGTCTTAACAACCTATTTGATTGGTAACTAAGAAAATGTAATGGCCGGGGCAGATAAAATGTTACGTTGTCTTTAGTATCGTGCCTTCAAATAAATTCGGAATTAGAGGAGGCTATGATTTATATATTTTGTCTATTAACGGTTGACAATAGACGTTTAAACACGTGTATTGTGCTATCCAAGGTCGCTGCTGTGCCTTTAAAAATTCCATATTACCAACTTCACAATAAAATCAAAGCCTACTCAAATTCCGAATTTATTTGAAGGCACGGTATAAATGTTGGTGTGAAGCAACGTTGCCAGACTGTGGTAGGCCATTCCATAGCACATTGTCTCTGGTTAGTGTCAGCGCCTGTTAAATACGGATCGCCTTGCTATTTCAAATCTTATAACAGTCAAATTTCAAGTCTGCCCGAAATTCCGTGCTCCCAATAGTACAACTTCTTTTTTGGGTTTTAAGTGTGTCTTCAAGCAGTTAATTAATTAATATTTTATTAAAAAAATAGTTGGGCTAAAATTAATAATTCAATGGTTTTTATTTTATTATCATTAGGCATTTTGCGGTAAAATTGCTTTGAAAAGTATAATCACTTGTCAATTTTGACAAATAAATTAAATCTGCTATTTGTTCTGGCAGCAAAAAATCCATGGAAATATTGTTCAATGTTCAGCCTACATTACCCTCGAAGAATAAAATTGTCCCAGATTTATCTAAACATGACTGTACAGTCGTGGCCATTGAAATCTCAGACAGGAAAGATTTAAACACTCTGTATAAATTCCGAAATTTGATTAGGATAACGTCCTAATGGAATAACACATGTGTCAATTATCCCGTTTTCTTTTCTTAATAGCATCCTCTATACTTTGGAGACTTAGCATAACGGACTTAGCATAACGGACCTACGGACTAACGGGTAGACTGTAGATTCACGAAAGTCAGATCATTTGCAAATCGTTAATGAAATGCCACATACAATGCTTGAACAATATTAGTTGTCATGGTTTTGAATTTGCAATGTCTTATCGAGCCTTAGGTACCGGGTTTCATGAATGGCCCTCTAAGTAGTAAATTAAAAGCGGCCCACTAGCATTCTCAAAAACTATTGCCATAACTTTTCTTACTGAGCTTGTTACACAATTTTTATAGGAAGTAGTGTTTTTTGAAGTTCATTAATTTGCCACTCAACAACTTCTACGTCAGAAGCAATAAATGATGCACACCCTCGTGACTGCAATTTATACCTGTCAAAAATCAACCTTGCTTAAAGAGAAATGTAATGGCAAATCACATACTGCCAGAGTAGTTACAGGAGTAATAAAAAACAATGATGCAAAATCTATCACGGATTTGAAAAATATTAATTATCTTCTGCTGAATGTGTGTTAAGAGTTAAAATAGACATACTTGGAATAATTCTGTGGCTTGAAGCTCAAAGGGCCAATGTCAAAATTGTAAACATTTGCGAAAATTGCAATCGCATATCGGCCAAAACGACATTGGCCCGTTTAGCTTTAGCTGATTTAGATTGGTTCATAGAGACATTGACTACCATTATATTTATGCATCTGCTATTGCTTGAATTTGAAGAAGAGTAAGAAAAGAAATCGAATGTAATGAAATGATTAACTCAAAACAGCAAAACATTGACATTGGCCCCTTTAGTTCCAAGCCACCGAATTTATTCTAAAGAAGCAGAAGCAATAACGAAAGTTACGTGTTAAAAAAGTATCCATTAAATAAATGTATGCTCATATTTTAAATAGGTAAAATTTCTTATGACCAGTGTTGCAGAAAGAAATAGAAATAATGCGACTATGTATTACTAAACTTGCCGGTGGCATATAATTAAGGTCTTCAATGTCAAATTACGCAAGTCGATAAAGTAAAACCAGTTTACTTTTTTTTAGTACCTACCCGTATACGAAATCAAGTAGCATCCTCGATCCAAATGAGCGTTAAAACGTAATGAAATAATATTATTTCAAGAGCATTCCCTGTTGACATTTAAATTATTTCTAATCATTCTAGTTATACCCAATAAATGTTACAGATTTAAGATTAACGTTTTCATGAGAGGGATGGGTCACCTCGGTCATTTACTGGGAATTTATTCAGCCCACCACTTTCTGTTAACCGAAACGAATTAGCTAGCATGAGATCACGGAACAGCATAATGTTGCGCATTACTTCTTTGTTTTAAAGTAACAGGTTACACCCATTTTACTGCATCATCGATGGCAAAATTTTGATCTTAACCCATCACATCACTACAGTTTCAACAAGAATCATGAAAGTATAAAAATTTATAACCTACTTTGGCTCCATTTCGGTAAGTTCATACAGTGTGAGGGAGGTCGTATTCAGTTTAGAGGTGAACCAAGAGAAAGGTGACTGATGTACTCGCTAATAACCAGAAATGGTTGTAGGTTTCGAGGATTGCTTAATGTTTTGACTGAGTTTTTTAAAGTGGGCCAGTTGGCAAAGAACCTCTCGAGGTAAATGTACACATTGTACATTGTACGTGTTTAACAATACATGAAACGTTAAACCTTGATAAATGTTCGCTAACGCATTCAAAGGCTTCCGGATGTCAATAAGAAATACGACATTGGTTGAGTGATAGACGAGGACAAACCGACACCCTCATATTAATTATCTTAGGAATGTATCAGAATGTAGGTGAATCCTTTCACTTTCTCTCATCCTCAGATTCGCTCTAAGATGCTTTACTGTAATTATATATTATATTTTTTCTATTAATTGCCCGAACAGTGCAAAACTGCAAGATGCATTACATATAAAAAATATATTAAACTTATTAATTTTTTTTAAGGGTTACGCACTTTCATTAATTCTTCAATTTGCAACGCCCATGTAAATACTTAGTGGAAACTATTACTTTTGTGTCTTTATATACCAATAAGAATCTTTGATTTTCTTTAGTTACCATGTATAACAGCGGTTATTATACAGCGTTATTCTAAATGATTGTAGTCGAAATAGGCGTGAAAACTGAATGTAAAATTTATGGTTGCCGCTCCACATAAAAAAATCATCAAAATGATATGTTAAATTGGCTGCAAAACAACTCAATATTTTTAAATTGATTGTAGAACAACTCAATATTTCTGGATTCAATCGTTAACTTAACAAAAATAAATAAAATCCTCATCACCGCACTTTTCACCTAAAAAATGACAGTGACAGAGACACAACTGAGAGTTCACATGAAAGCGGCAAAAACGTAATAACATGGGCATGGCCTACTTCGACTACAATCATTTAGAATAACCCTGTAGTACCACGGCGATTTCGAATATACAAACCTTTGTATCGTGAGATCTATTGACTTTGTTATTTTATTAAAGTTGGCGCTGGAACTGTCAAGGCATCTCTAGTTTTAAACTATCGCGACACACGTCACATTTAATGACAATTGTAAAACAGAAAATGGCGAATTAAGGATTCGAGGGATTAAGAGAAAAATTACAATGGTAATGTTTATTTTATTAAATAATGGTACAACACATACTGAAAATGTTCACCTCTTTGTTCTAAGCACAAACGAACTCTTCGTTTAACTTCACTGATAGCATTTTGTAACATGATTTGATTGTTATTGATTTATTTAAATAAGTGTATCGATTCAAAAAGACCTACGGCTTCAGTTCCAACGTCAACTTTAATAACAAATTCAGTGGATCGCTCGATATATTCGAATATACAGGGTCATTACGCATTATAAATGGTTGTCGTTGCGAGGCTGGCGACACATCCAAAATTTGTGTGGGTTTTCAACGCCAACTGCAGTGGGACAATCATTTATAATGACCCTGTATGCGTATATGAAAATATTGAATGTAAGTAAGTAAGAATGTTAATAAAGTAAGGGTAAGTATGTATGTATGTTTTATTTGATTACACAGGGTGTCTCAGCTAAGACTTTCGAGCCTAATAACTCAGTTATTTTCCAGCAGATTTTTGTGAAATTTAAAATGCAGATATTTTAGACGGTGAAGAATAAAATCCCATTAATGCAATCACCCAAGTCTTAAAAACGTAATTTTTACATGCCTTTTTAAAATGTTGAATCAATTAAGATTTGCATAAAAAATTAATCGTCAATAAAAAATGCTGTAGGGAAAAACTCGTCCTTGAAAGATATCTGGTTTGCAAGAAAAAAGCAAAAAACTGTGTTAAACGTGGCTGCAAATGCAAAAATGTAGACACGTATGAAACAAACCCGCAATTTTGCAGAATTTTGGTCATCCCTTTTCGCAGAAGCGCAGGTGACATATTTGACGTTTATCTTGCTAACCTTACAAACACTTACAAAATTAAAGACAACATTCGGACGTAATTTATTACACTGGATGTTTTAATTCTTCCATAAAGGACTAAAATACGATCGGGATATTTTAGCAAGGTAATTTAGTTCACGTACGCTGCCTGTGTCTTCAAATAAATTGACAAAATGTAAGGTTAAGAGACCTTACATTTTGTAAAGCCTACATTTGGATAGTGATAGTGTTCCACGAGAAAACGAACTGTGTCACTGAAGTTCTTACGACACTCTCCATAGGCGCTTGTAGTCTATTTTTAGAGTATATTCAATAAATTTTCACAATTTGACGTTTCTTATTAAGCGCGCCCAATTTTGACAGACTTTAAAGGGTGTACAAAATGTTGCTTGGCAATTAATCATCAATTGTTTCAAAATCTAATCTCTTTGTTGAATCAGACAAGTGATTTACTTAATTGTTTGTGTAGACCCCTATTTTTTAATGTTTAACAATCTAATAATAATCGCGTATAATTTTCGATAAAGGAAACATGTGTTAAAATTACATTTTTTAACTTGAGGTAATTTTATTACCACTATTTGAACCTTCACGGTTTAAAATATCTGCATTTTAAATTTCATAAAAATCCGTTGGCCAATAACCGAGATATTAGGCTCAAAAATCTTAGCTGAGACACCCTGTATAGACTAATTCACATAAGTTTCCGACCTTAAGGCTCCGGTGGACTAAAATAAAATTCAAGTTTCGAGGAATGTGGGTTGCATACTCTGTAAATGTTGACGCCTGTCAATCAATTTGTCAGAGGCCTTCTTAGCGGAAGCTTTTTGAAAACGCTAATTCGCCTGTTTATGCGTGTTTTTCGAAAATCATTCGTCTCTATTTTATTGGGGTGTTTCCAGACTTTTTGGACACACTGTATAACCGGGAAAGTTTATATATTTGGTTATATACCACTTTCCCGGTTATATATCTCAGGAAACGAACACAAAAAAGAATTTTTTTATTTAGAAAAATCATCCACTCGAAATTCGGTAACATGGAATACAAAATGAGGATATTCGAACACATTACCGGTTTGCGTTGAATGTTTATTGATAAAAATAAATAATTTTTAACAGCATCTCACGATGGATTAATAAATTCGGATGCAATTTTTGAAATAAAGTGCCCATATTCCGTAATACGTTATTTAGTTATAACTTTATTTATTTCTTTGTATTTATTATTTATTTCTTTGTATAATTCTCAAATATTTTTTGTTAATTAAAATGACGAAGGGATTGATATGATTTTAGGGAGTTATCGCCCTCTCCACGCTAAAAGAACGTAACTTACGTAAAACCCGCTATAGTACATAGTTTATTTGACGAGTTCGTGTGTAAATTGGGGTTTTTTGGCAAGAGTGGGCCAGTTTAAAGGCCCACGAGTGCCAAAAAACCCAATTGACACACGAACGAGTTGAATACAACTTTTTTTTGTTTGACGAGCTAAAGGCTCCAAATAGCTTAAAATCTTTAAAATTAGCTTGACGTTTCTTTTTGACCTTTCTCAAATTCTGACAGTGTCGAACAACATTTTTTTTTATCATATCACTAAAATCATAACGGGACACGATATTTTGCACAGAATAATGTATGAATTTAGGATAACGTTAAATCCAGCGAACTTATTAAAACTTAATGAATAAGTCGTTGATTAAAAAGTTGCAATTACGTGCTCAGTCATTTTTTGACGTTTTAATAGTAATTTTTGAACTTACTAACTTCAAAATGACATTTCGCAAACGCAACAGTTAACCGCGAACGTAGATTTCGCGCATTAGTGCTTCAAAATCATCCAAAAAGCATTGGCCTTTTTGAGCATTCTGAAAATAATTTGACTTGATAATAATAATAATAATAATAATAATAATACGTTTGTTTCCAACAGGTTATACACCCAAAAATAGGAAAACAAAGTAAGAAGAAAAAGATAATGTCTGAATACCCAGACAGGAAAAATAAATACCAACTTATAGTAAAAACAAATAATAGCAAAACAAATGTAATAGTGGCCATTAATTAAACAGGTAAAGGCGGTAAACGGTACAAATGTCCAGTCACGGTCAGCACAGTAATCATTAGCATTTTTACACATTAAATGAATCGAACTTTTATAGTTATTTATGTATTAAGGGCGTAATGAAGGAGTTTGTGGCCCGCAGCGTGACATTGGGGCTCGAGACGTCAGTCGAGCGCCATAACACGCTAGGGTCACAAACGCTAATTATGCCCGTGGTACATACAAAATTTTATTTCCGGTCGAATTTTATAACAATTTAGGTAAATTCAATTTTAAAATAACGACACAAAAATCAGGAAGGTGGAATAAGCCAGTTATTGTTATTACTGTAGTAATGGCATAAACAAGAACGGCAAAAACTTTTACAACCCGGGGCTATAATATACTGAATTACGCCCTAAAAACTAGTCCATAAGTAGGCAAAAATCGCCCGATCGGACATAAAAGTATACAGGGTGGAACAAAAGTATCAAATATCCGCTGTAACTTTTTAATTTGAAAAATTATGAAAAAATGTTTAATATAAAAATTGTTTGATTTATTATCATGCATGATCTGACCTTTTTACTTTGTTCCTACCTTCTTTCGTTTCGCTGCCACGGCTACCAGTTTGTTTTTTTAAATAGCACCCATACATTTTTTGTGTGATTTTCAAACAAGCCTATCTTTCTTTATTCATAAAAACAGTTTGGCCATTATGGGGGAAAAAAGAATAAATAAAAAAATAAATAATGAAAAAAAATTATTTACTATCTAAGTAATAAAATTGAATCATCATTTTTGGTTAAGAATGCCATGGAAATTTGACAAGTAAAAAAATTATTTTATTAAGAGCTTAATAAAAAAAAAGTTGAACACAAAAACTTTTACAATACAAAAGGCTATCAATACTAAACCAAATGTTCAAATTGAGCTCCGTTGACTGCCAAGCAATGACCTAATCGATATTTATGACATTCTTGATATTGCATTTTATTACTTAGTAAGTTAATTTTATCACCTTTGTTTATTTTTTTTTTATTTTATTCTTTTTCCCCATAATAGCAAAACTGTAGTTATGAATACAGAAAGATACGCTTGTTTGAAAATCACACAAAAAATGTATGGGTGCTATTTAAAAAAAACAAAGTTGGTTGCCATAGCAGCGAAACAAAAGAAGATAGGAACAAACTAGAAAGACCAGATGATGCAAGATAATACACCAATCAACTTTTATATTAAACATTTTTTCATAAATTGTCAAATTAAAAAGTTACAGCCAATATTTGATACTTTTGTTCCACCCTGTATATGTATTTGTACGAGCTTTATCACAATAAAAATGGACAAACGAGCGTGAACTGATTCTTGGTACATGAAAATTAATATAATCTAATAATGGTGGACAATCAAGGCAATTGTGTACTAAATCATCTAAAAATGTAAGTGAGGCTACAATCCGTCTAACATCTAAGGAGTACATTGCAAAAGGTCAGCCTGATCGATCCCCCGTATAGGATAGTTACCCCCCTCAAGAAAAATATATATATTTTTTTTATAATAATAGAAACTGGTTTACAAAACGTCATTTCTCCAATTTGGATGTTGAAAATTTCGTAAGAATGAAAATAAATCGCTATTAATTCGATTGACACTTAGGCAAGCGCCACCTATTCACTAAATTGGAAACTATTGGGTAATAATTAAAAATGCTAATGTTCGTTTAAAAAAATATTGTGCAAAGCTCGATGCGCGAAGACGTATTCGGCACCTTCGCGCAAATGAAGCACTCGCTCCTTCGTCGCTTGTGCGTCAAATAATGCGCTCATGTGCGAAAAATGTCTTCTCGCACTCGGTTCGTAAATAGCTATTATTATACGAGTTTTATAAGACACCATTTTGGCGCATGCGTTTTTTAGAGCACGAGGAGCGCAGCGACGAGTGCTGTAAACAAACAAGTGCGACAAAATGGATTATAAAACGAGTATAATACAATATTTTTTCTATTTTGCTCCTTAAATTTAAAAAAAGTTCAAAAAAAAGCTAGGAAAATTATATTTGGCAAATATAAGGGTTGGTAACGCTGGTAAATAGACGAACAATTGTAAGTTTTGAATTTAAAGTGCATTTGAAGTGCAGTGATCACGTAGCAAGAACTCACTATGAGTCACTGCCAACATTAAAAATTTTAGTAAATGTTCCTGAAACGCTATCGAAAAAAGCTCCTTTTCGAAACCCGTTTGAGTGTTATACTGACTGTGTTATAGGTGCAAAATAGAAAATAGTATATTATGATACAAGTTTATAAGGAAGCCTTTAAAGCACGCGCGACGAGTTTAAGAGCACGAAGCGTAGCGGAGTGCTTTTAACGTCGCAAGTGCTTTAAAGGCCCTTATAAACGTGTATCATACGCTATTTTTTATTATACCTGCACTACAATCTCAAAATTATAACAAAGAAAGTACCTTTTCTGAACAAATCTGTGTCATTAATCGTTGATATAGAAATGGTCAATTGTTGTTGTTTTGTTGCTATTATAAATTTTCTATAAATGTCTATTTATCATTGTTCAAAATGTAGGTGAATTTGTTGTTAGTTGTTACCTAAGCAACCCTTAAAGCTCGGCGTGCTTGAATCGCCTGTTTTCGCACGCTCAGGCGTGTTTAAGGATGAACTGGAGTAACAATCTCAGCAAAAAGTTGCGGAATTCTTATAATGCTATGAAACGTTTATTAAGAGAAATCAATATTTGAAAAAATAGTTTTTAATTTTTGGAAACGAATTGTAATGAGTTGCAAGTAAATTTTGTGTTTATTTTCTTGATATTTAGATAATTACTTACATGTGATTTTACAATCTTTTGACTAAGACTGTACGTGACAGTAAACAGAAGCACATTGAATTTCAATTTTCATTGATTTCTGTTAAAGTTCTTAACGTAACTGTAGGAAAACGTGCCATATGAGTGTAATGTTGCATACCGACGTCAATTATATGCATTTTGTTCACTTTTATTAAAACAGATACATAACCTCAAAAACCGTGTTTTTCCACATATAATTAGCAATTACAAGGAAAATCCTCGACCAACTTTTTTTGTAAATTCATTAGAAAATTCTACGATATCGATACTTTATGTGTGAAAAATTTAAGAAAAATTGGCCTTTTTGAAATATGTTTTTTATCAATTTTTATGCGACCATTGCTCGATTTCTCATAAGAATACGTGTAAAATATCCCGAAATTTTAAAAGGTAATAACTTTAAAATTCCTCGACCAAATTTTTTTAAATTTGGCACACTACTTTAGAATGGATGAAAGGACTATTGTACCAATTTTAAGCAAATTTCGCCATTTTTCAATGTTACTCCAGTTCATCCTTAAAACGGCGATTCTGATGCTAAATTTCAAAAACGTATTAGGTCACATGACTTTTATTATACCGTTTACCTTATTTTAGCGTGGACAGGGCGATAACTCCCTATTGATATATCATTTAAATTTATCCTTAAAGTTGGCGTTGAAGAGTCTTTTGTGAACGCACTATACAAATTACGGATCATGGATCAGCCGTTTAAATCTTACGTTTTTACACGAGTGCGACAACTTTGAGGATAAATTTAAATGAACCCACGATATTATGATGAGTCAGATAAAATAAAAAATAAAAAAAATATATCAAAAAAAAATATTGTCGATTGCTGCCATTTGTAAATTTTTATAAATAAGAATTTTGTGAGGGATGTCCAAACCATACAAAAGTTTAAAGATTATTCATGTTTTTGGATCAAGTTATGAATGAAAAACCTATTACTGGCTGTATCTAAATTTCGTCAGGGTCGAAAAGTTATGTGAATCAGTCTCAGTCAATCAGACTCATACTTTATAATCGAAAACGTTGTAACCTTATTTCCTTGTTACTATTAGAAATCGATTATCATAAATAACAGGCATAAATAAAGTTTTGAAAGGAATAAGAAAAAATTAGTTTTAGAGTTTGTGGGTAGAGAATTATAGGTAATTTAAATTGACAGATCCTTGTATGATGGATAATCGAAAAAATATTAAATCTATTTTCATGATATATTAGTAGATACCGTAATGTTTAACCTTAGAAACATAATTTATGTTATATGTTGCGAATTTTGATTCTTCTTTTCTACTCTAAGCTTCCATGCATGAATCTAAACAATTTTTACATCCCGTTTAATTTTTTTGGCCTTGATATTTATTCATTCTTGAAGTAAACATGAAATTGACATTATCTAAATTTGTATCAATTGCTCAGAAAATACCACATCATGTAAATCAAAAATAAACGCAAAGAATTGTTCTGACGAATAGTGCACAGTGAATTTCTTGTGAAATCAGTACATACTCGTATTTAATTCTTTCACTGTGATCCTTGCTTTAGATAGTGCTTCTTAACCTTTATAGTAGATAGAATTAATGTATAGTGGGTAGATGTCTGATCTGACGAGTATGAAAGTAATTTTCAATCAATAAAAGATTCATTTTCAAAACAATTTAATTAAAATCGAAACATGTTGTATATGAGGTTGAAAAGAGATGAACTAAGTTATTACATGTTTCATTTTTCTAATTTACGTTATTTAATAGCAAGTTTGAGAAATATTTGAGTTTATAGAAAGAAGGTGTTAATTAAAACCAATTTATTTTGCATCTTGAAAAAGATCTGATATTTAAGAGTTGTTACGTAGACTGGCAACAAGGTAGTAATAACGACTCCTCTGAAAATCGTTTTAAAGCAAACTCAATAAAACTTACGTTGTCCCTCACAATTAAATATGGGATTAGGGATAGTAGACGTAAACGCATCAAATGAAAGTGCAAAATTTTACTTTGCATTATATTGCATTATATTAAAAAACGTTGCTTTACGTAATGACAATTTCCAATCGCTGTGAATGAAGTGAATGTAAAAAATGTTGCAACAAAGAAATAGTGCAAATTTTTCTAAAAATAATGATTTTAAAAACGTATACATACCTACCGCAAACATTTATCGAACAAGTGACTATGATTGATCGAGTACCTCATCTTCAGCACGGAATTTATCCATGCTGCTCGTAGTACTTATTGAAACATTATAAAACTATTACAGCTAATGTGATTTCATGTGATATTTTTATGTAATTAATAAATTAGAGTGTAGGCGCTCCGTTAAATCTCTTCATCAATCAACACTTGCGTGTTCTCTGTGATTAACTTTATTGTCTCTATTTTTAGATTAACCAGTGATTTCCGTTAAGGACTAATTTCAAGTGGTTCACAGGTGTCGTGCGTTGTATTCAACTTGTTAAATAAGTACGATAAAAATGAATCATTAATTTAAATACAAAGTTCATAGCTATACAGGGTGTAATCGAAATACACGGAATAATTTTAACCACGAGCTACTGGCTTTATGTAGAACTCGGAAAAAATATTTAAAAAAGTCTATGTCAAAAAATAAATTGACATTTAATTTTTGAGGTACAATTTTTTATAGTTGCTTTTAGTCTTCTACGTTGTCCTACAACTTCGCAGGTAAAATTTCGGCACATTTTTAAAGTACACCCTTGTAGGTATATAATATTTTATAAAATGTACGCCAATGCGACGTAACCTCTAGGAAATATGCTTTAAAACAAGGAAACCGCATTGTGTACGTTTTATAAAACATGATATACAAGGGTGTATTTTAAAAATGTGCTGAAATTTTATCTACGAGGTTGTGGGACAACATAGAAGACTAAAAGCAACTATAAAAAATTGTACCTCAAAAATTAAATGTCAATTTATTTTTTGACTAAGAAATTTTTTAAATATTTTTTCCGAGTTTTACATGAAGCCAGTAGCTCGCGGTTAAAATTATTCCGTGTATTTCGATTACACCCTGTATAACATAACATATACATATAACATAATAAAAAACCATCGTGCCGGAAAGATTTGTGGAATTTAAAATTCATTTGAGGCTTTTGTTAAATGTTCAATTAAAATTAATAATGCAGGAACTATTTTTCCAAATATGAAAATAAAATTAAATGTGCCATTACTAGAATAAACATCGATAAAACTGATTTTACTCGTATAAAACAAATATAGAACAATTAAAATAGTTCAAAGGTATATGTATAAGATGAACACGAATTACTCATAAGCATCATATTCACAGTCATATGTGTAATTTATAACTACACTGTAAATATCCATAACTATATAAAGATGAAGAGTCGATTTGCACATTTGTAACAGACCGAATGCAATAAATAAAACATTAGTTTGCGGAAACTGAACTTAGAGGTGCAAAATATCAAAGGCAAGTGCGGTGCAATCTCGTCTAAATAGAGATGGTACCAACAAGTGAAAGTACTATAGTTCCCATCAGGTGACCTAGTTCATAAGAAGCGTATGCAAGAACTAGTTAAATATTAGTCCAAACTAATCAAAAATCGATTATGTAATCATTCAGTGCCTTACTGGTATACGTGCGCCTCAGGCTTTTTAAAAATTGTTAGTGAAACGATGCAACCAAAAATTTATGGAATGGATGTATAACATTTCACGAATATATTTCAGTTTATATTGTGTTGGTTAATGCTTTTGGCCTTCTCTGTGGCGAGGTATCTACGATATAATTATATTGTCTGAAAGGGCGTTAACACTGTTTTAAATCTTTGCCAAAATGAAATAATTAATGTATTATTTTTAAATTACCCGGTGATTGTCCTTAATGCTGGTTATTACCAAAGTAAAATATGCCGAAATTACATGTTTTCTTTTATATAAAAACATTCTTAATTACTAAATTGATTTTATTATGTGGTGTCGCTCCACACATTCGGTAGGTGGAATTTCCCAAATTGAATCAAGATTAGTTGGTATTTGGTAATTATTTAAATATGTGTAAATTAGATAAAAGACATTTGTATGACACAATTTTTAATTAATGAAGTAATTATTAAAAGTTATCAAAAATCTTGTAGTTTAAATACAAGAACTTTCATAATAATTTTATTTAAGTAATTTGTCACAACTTGGCACTAGTTATACCTACGTAATTTTTTTAAATGTCATTATCATCAGTAGAAGCAACAAGAATACTTTCTTGTTGCAGCATTTGGTACTCGACGATCAAGAAGTGTTTTCTTCTAATTGAAGAACTATGGACAATGTAGACTTTGCATGTGTAAACTTAATAACACCATCTCTTTCCTACAATGTGAATTCGAAATTCTCTTTTTTGGCAGTAAAATGTTTGGGAGCACATGTTAATATGCACTTATTAGTAATTTACTTTTTTCGTATATTAGATCAAAGATGAAAATGTAATTTCCTTAAACCGAAACCGCATTTGCTGAGGTTTTGAAATTGATTGTACATCCAATTTTGGATACTACGGAATAAATCTGCCTTGAACCATCTTCTAATTAACCTTAATAGTATATGACTCAACAACCGACACGTTAATTATTATTAAAACCTGTTACTATTTCAGGCGAAATCATTTTTACCTTTAACCTTAACTTGAGAGTTGAAATTAGAGTTACGAGTTCGTTCTGGAAAGGATTTTATATTTGCCAGTATTATACACGGGTGTGTGCTGACGGTCAAAGGTGTAAAAATGGTTTTTGTAAAAATGGATCGCAGGACCCGCTTATTAGTCAGCTTTATATTTATTAAACTTAAATCTTGCAAGAAGAAGAATAATGAAAAACTTAAATGTACTTATCCCCAAATGATATAATAATGTCTTTCATTCGTAAATGTAACTTACAGCACAGACAATTGCATTTTATTTTAAATACCCATTATGCACTTTAACAAAGGAAAGATGGATTAGACCAATTGGAAGATAATCGGAAAAGAATTAAAAAAAAATTGGTTAGAATTAGAATTAGATTCTATAGTTGGGACAACGAACAGAATCAGATATAGTAATAAAACCGCCCCCTTGTCCCCCGTATTTTAAACAGCAGCTTCCAATTGGATTATTCAAAACGTGCGCATATTTTTGAAAGCCTGATGTATGTATACTTCTGTGCAATAAAATTAAGCACAGCAAATATTTTATAGTTTAAACGGGACATGACGAAATTCCTAGCAACAAAAATGTTTATGTTAGACAACAATTTTTTCCAAATGTTTTATCAATTACCATAGATCCGTATTATACAACTAAAATACTGTGGAAATTAGTCATAAGACTTGTGCTTAATTTTTTTGCACAGCAGTGTACCTACATCTACAAAAATTACTTGACGGCATTTCATTAGTTTTAACTTCGCTTCGGCAGTTTGACCATGTGTCCATGTTTGAAGAAGATGTGCAACATTTTTCTCAGTCTATAGTCTATCAACTATATCATATTCTTATAAGAATGACAAATGGCAAAGAACCTGCCTCATTGTGAAACAGGCTTCGGCGTATATCGTTCTGCGAAACTAACGCCACATCCCCTTTTTTATTACTATATCTGTTCGTTGTCCCAACTATAATCCACCAATACGATAAGGTTTTTCCAGTGGCATTAGCATTAGTTCACCTCGGCTACGCCTTGGTAAACTACCTTAGCTCTCGACAGGAATGAAACACTTCCCACCTCGGTATGTAATCTACTATTATTCGGAATCATTACATTTTTAGCAAATAAACAATTAATTCGATGCAATTTCATTTCTACCGTTTTTCGACAATTCGTGTACGCCACTGGAAAAACGTCATAACAGGGCGGAAAGTGGCCTATTACTGACCAAGAGAGGGAAGTAAAGATAAAAAGGAATGGTTAACTTTCCGCCCTCGTATAAGGCTAGGAATGTGCATATTACAATACCGTTCCGAATAATAATATATTAATCTCGACCTTGTATGATAAATCGCTTTCCTCATGCATGAACAGTTTTTCATGAACTGTAGTAAAGTGGCCAACAGGGAACATGTATTTTAACTTGCTCAACAATTGAAAACCAAAAATGTGGTTCACAGAGAAGCCTATACATGAAAGTAGTAGAGTCAAATTTTTATTTTTGGGATGATGGTAACCTGGCGTATTCACATAGAATCATAAGTAATCAAAAATAACTGCATTGCAAAAAAATCGAGTACATCATAAAACGCAAGAGCACTGAATTTTTCTATTTTTAACACATGTAAATCAGGCTTTTCTGACTTTTAATGGCATACTTTTATGTTTGACACAAGGAATGTCATTATGTCTGACGTCAGAAATGAAAAATTTTGACATTTTGTTTGTCTCGGTAACATCAAAATGGACAACAAGAAGGATGAATTAAACTATACAAAATTTGATGTACTTACTCGATTTTTTTTGCAATCGACTGTACAAGGTATCTATAAATGATTGTTTGGTCCATCTTGCTATGAAAACTTGTCAAATTTTGATAATGCCGCTTTATATGTAGAATAAATTGGGCAAATTCTGAATGTCACGTTTTCAGGTTAGGTTGTTGGCTAAATCCTACCCTCACAAATTTTGTTTAGCTCTAAAACCGGACGTATTTGCAATTTGTATTGAAAAATACAGATTTTTGGTGTTCATTAACTGTGAAATATACCTAAGTAACGAAAACGGGATTGATGAGCGTGAATAAAACGCCATTAATGTCAGAGATCTGTTTCAAAAAGACGGTACAATAATTTAAAAAAAATCCGAAGCTATCTTGACCCTACAATCATGTATATCATTATATCATGCGTTCATTTAAATTGATCTTCAAAGTTGGCATTGGAGAGTCGATTGAGAACGCACTACTCGTGTAAAAGCGTAGATTTAAACAACTGATCTCTGATCCTGAACTCACGATAGATACCCTGTATCAAGTTTTAAATTAGTGGACAAAGCATAGGTATTGTTTTTTGTCCTGAAACATAAAATTACATTTTTTTTAACGTATCGCCTGTTTTGTTTTTGTTTTATTTTTGTCGTTCCACTAAAGAGAAATCTAGAAAGAAAATTGTGACAAAATGGGAGAAATGGACAATAGAAAAAGTATTATTGTAAATTTTTTAATTAATTTACAATTTACCGAGTGAAGCCGAGTCAACAGTTAGTACTTGCTACTTACCTATTAAATAAAAACATTCACATGCTGGGTGTAACAATTCTTTGGTTGAAATTAAAGACAGTTTACAACAAAGTCAATCAAATTTAACAATAAGAAATTATCGAAAAGTAGTTGGGAAATAAGTTCTAAATTTTTTTCCAACAAAATCGATAATTGAAAATATTCTGGTAATGATAAAATTCACCATTTTCTGTTTAAGCAACTATAATTTAAAAAAATAAAAACCTGATGAGGATGACAAATAATATATCTTATGTTTCACTTTTTCCATAATAATTTTTTAATACTTTACCCACTCAACGTCATACTTTAGAGTATTCTTAATGTTAAAATAGCATGTGTGTGTGATTATATTTTACATTACAAATTATATAATTTAATATTTTCGTTGAAGAAGAGATCTGGAATCTGAACAAGAATTAGATCACAAGCCTCAAGAACAAAATATTGATGATGAACTGCCTCCCTCGCGAAACACCTCCACATGTCTGCTAAATGTCTAGATTTTCTCACGTTGACCGCGCGCGGTGCACCAAGCGACGACCGCTCCCTGCCCACTCGCTTGTAAGTCAATTTGTGGTTCACGGGACGATAATAGTTATTTGTATATCAAGGCCCAAAAAATGTCCAAGTCTGGGTTTTCTAGTCGAGGCGCAGCCGAGACTTGAAAACAGGTGAGGACAAAAGGCACTTTTTGGTCGAGGTGCACACAACGTTTTTCGTGTCGTTTGTGCAAAAATGTTGAAAAACATGAATTAATTGTAAATTTTGAGGTTATCTTTGACAGATGTCAAGTTAGGTATATAAACTGAAAAATGTATATACATATGCATCTAGTTATATACCACTTTTCACGTTATCTAGGTATCTCAGGAAACGAACACAAAATAGTTATTTACGAACCAAGTGCGGGAAGACGATGTTCCTGCATGAGCGCATTTTTTAAAGCACGAGCGACGAAGGAGCGAGTGCCTTTAATTAATGCGCGAATGAACAGAAGATGTCTTCACGCAAGTGGTTCGTACAATATTTTTTGCACGAAAATTAAATTAAATTTTTTTGTTTTAATACATTAAACATAAACGAACATAAAACCAAGTAGGCAGTGATCTTTAGTTATTGGAAACAATTGCTTCACTTGATATTTCAATTTTTGCAATAATTTGTGAATTTTGTAGGAACAATTTTCAACGATAATAAATCTTTCCGTAATTTTTTAATGGAGGAACACCCAGGGAAGTTGTATTTTATGAACTAAATTTTATTATTATCAAGACAGATTTTTTTTTGAATGCCTTAAAGGGCTAGTGTTTTTTGCAATTTTTACATTCGAGTCGACCGGGAAGCATTCGTTTCGGAGCGAGCGTTGGATGTTGGAAGCGTTGCTTTCAAGGCTATGAGTACAAAAATGAATTTTACTTTATACTTTTTTCCTATGTCTTTAATTGAGAAATATTTAAAAAGTTGTCAGTTCGACATTATAATTTACTTACTTACCTACTCACTTACGTAACTGTTAAGGAATGCACACAAGTTATTTCTTTTGGAATTATATTTTCAAAATGGCGTGAAACTAGACAATGGAGAGTTTTTCTGGGAAAAATGTTCCCATATAATGTTCTAGTTTACTACAAGATTTTGACGTTAGTGTTGTAGTGACCCAGTTTAAAATTTAAAATTTTTAATTCCCGGTACCGCCACGAGAGCGCGCCAAATGGGAAGGTACTAGCGGCTAGACTAGGAACTAAGGGATGGGGTTGGTAATCCTGGCGAGTTGGCAAGTCGAAAAGCGGAAATATATCGGGGGAAAAAGCGGTCTCTCGCGCGGGTAGTTGAAGGGGAGTAGAGCACTTTTGTTGAGTTTTTCGAAACGGACACACCTTGCGAAGAGCGATCCAAGTTTCTCAAATTTGTAAGTTAAATCCGAACCAATTACACTACCGTCCCGAGTAGATATTTTGTGTCCCCGTGAAGAATCCGGCAGTTTCTTTTTATCCACACGGGTAATTATTTATCTCACGTTCGTTGTCCGTTGTTTTTTTCTTGGGACCAGGGCCACGTGGCAAGGGTATGTTGTAGATTTCCTCTTGTTGCATGCTGTTTCTTTAAGAAGCGCCCATTTGTTAATTTTAAGCGTTATCTTTCCCCCGGGAGGTTCATTTTTTTAGCCGTCGTCCGAACCGCGTGCGTCCATGTTGTTTTTTTTCCCCTAACATTTTCTAACAGCACTCGACCCGCCATTTTCTTTTTATTTAACATTACCAGCGATTATTGGATTTGTGCCTTTTAAAGCGTTTTATTTTATCGTTATTTAACCTCACGTTTTGTTCTCTTTTATTTCCTCATTGTTCAATGTGCGTTTTGTTTTGCTTATGTTATCATTGTTTAATGTTGTGTTTTGTTTTGCTTATTTTATCATTGTTTAATGTTGCGCTCTGTTTTGCTGGATTTTCCCATCATTGAATGTTACTCTTTGTTTGATTGAATTAAACTCGGTTTTTGTTTTTCTTTGTGTTGTTGCTAGATTTCGGAAAAGTTAAAGTTAAAATGTTGTAAGTACGATCACATGGGGGCTAGGTGACATTCAGGAGGTCGGAGGGGTTGTTTAGTCAAATTTCCGTGGGGGCGACGGTTATGCAGGACCGTATAACGGAGGTGGAACAAGTTCTGCTGTATGCGACTCTGAGAAGCTGACGTGAAGCCCCCGTCGCAGTTATAGGGATCTCGGGAGTTTGTCGGTAAACGGTTGGTTGGGGAAGATGGAACAAGTTCTGCTCTACGCGACTCTGAGAAGCTCATCGTACAACCCCGAACGCTAATATCACTCGGAATTGGTCGGTACACAGTAGTCCGACACGCGATACCCCGAGTACCTACAAATGTCGCTGCTTTCAAGACGATTCAGATTTTCTGAGTCCCCTCGCGGCCGAAAGTTTGTTACCTCCAGCTCTAAGTTCCCGTTGGCGTACCTTGACCGCGTAGTTCCAAATTAAACACTGTTTTGTCATTAATCGAATTGTAAAACATGAGTAATACTTGGGATACGGTTTTTGAAGAGGGTTTTTCATCCGTCCCTGTCTGTAATAACTGCACCATAATTTGTTTACTTGTTTTGCAAGCGTTAACTCTCATTTTGTCTGTCATGTGCCCGTTCTTCTGTTATTTTAAATACTGTTGCATTCATCTTGTCGTTTATCTTTGTGATGTACTCAACTAGTTAATTTCTTGTACTTCGTTAAACTTAATTTCTGTCCTTTGTATTCGTTTCAATTTCTTTTTCATCAAAGTTATTACAGACATTTTTAATAAAAGGTATTTTGCGTCCCTCACATGTGTGTTTTATTTGCGGCATTCTTCCAACTGGAACCCTCACCGTTTGCATTCCGAACCTTTTCCGCCAAAAGAAAATCACAACGTAGGGCTCCTCCGATTCAATGACGATCACGACCACATTTGTTACCGTTTTGCGCAGGTTCAAATATTTGGCGGAAAAAGTAATGTATTCAAATCATTACAGTGTAGTGGTTTTTATAAAATGAACGACAATATTAAGGATGTAGCCTTTTTACGGATGAGATCCATTTGGAAGGCTATGTGAACGATGTGACAACATACCAACTTTGTCAACAGAAAATCCCCATATACAGGGTTTTCATGTATTACATCAGGAATCCAAGTAGGTATTCTACTTTCTAGTTTGCTTTGGAATTTTTGCACATGTAAATATTCCTGCACCGCTCTACTTTTTTTTTTGAAGTGCCGAACTATTAGTTCTGTCAATAAATGTCATCAATCGAATTGACAATTTTTACAATTTACAAAATTGATTTAACAAACGTTGGTGGCCACTTTCAACACTAGCTGCGACTTCCTTTTGTTAGCTCTTTTTTAATTTCAATCTCAGCTTTGCATTCATATCATCCCTTCGCAATAAATCACATTTGGAATTTGGATACATATTTTGAGGTTAGGCTTTCTTTTTTTTTGTATTACACTGTATTAGTTTGAAAGGTATACACGGTGAATCTTTTGCGACTGGCACGGTTATGCTTGCAAATGAATGGTGGCCACTTTGAGCACTTCCTCTGATTGTATTTATTTTTTGTTTCATAATCCCTTCTGGCTTGTGTTATACCTGTTCTTCCTGTTTTGTACGATAAGCTCAAAACAAGGTTGTTTTCAGAACCGCCATTTGTTGTTTTATTTAAAAAAATAAAAATACATAGATTCATGAGATCGATGGCGAATGTGACATCTTGAATGACATCTGCCTTAACCTAACATGTTGATGTTGACACTTTAGCGGACATGTCATTCTGACATTATTTAATTGTGACAATTTATAAACTTAGCAACCGATTTTATTCACATTAATACCTCAGAGTTCCCTTTCTGGAATTGGTGGATCTTAGATGTCTCACAACTCTCTTATGCAAGCCATTAATTGTTCTTCGTTTGCATTTTTAGAATCGAGATTGTCGTCGGCATTTGTCTGTTTTCTCTGGGGCGCGAGTTCTGGGACACCCTGTATCTCTCACTGCATTTTTCATTCATATTTAGTATTTGAAAATGTTTTCGAACGATGACAGAACCGACATGATCCTACTTACCCATTACTTTTGTGAATTTAAATCTGATGAATCAAGAATCAAAGTACCATAACACAGGATTCTTAGGGCTATAGGCCGAGAATGAAAACCATTGTTTAAAAATGTTTAACCTGAATGACATATTGTGGCTGTGCTCCATATTGTAACAACCACATATCCCGGGGTGTTGCAAGTGATATGTACATCCTCGAGTAATTCAAGTCTTTAAAACTAGAAATCATTTACACCATTAACCGACGGGTTAACAGAAATACGCCAATTGAATAATTGTTCACAATACCGGTCCACAGTTCCACACATTTACACCAAATTCTTGCTGAATGTTTAAGAACTAGGTCGGATTTTCATCATACCAGAACGCAATATTGTGGACACTGTAAACATCGTCTTGCGTAAATTCTGCTTCGTTGGTGGTTAGGATTATTGCTGAAAAATCAGAGTTCTAGCAACGTTCTTTAAAAACCATTTGCATAAACGCGTATGTCTGAGGGTCCACACGTGATAAGCATGATAGAGATTAGTTTTGTTCCCTTGGAATTCGCCATACAACAACTTCATTTGCAAAGCGTCGAGTATGTACTTGCAGGAGAATTGGCGTCTAAAAAATGTCTAAAATTCCTTCTTCCGCGTCAAGTATCTACTCTATCTTTGCTATGGCAGCATTAAGCATTTCTTTCAAAACATCCATGATTGCCGAAATGTTGCACAACGTATCTCGAAACGTACGATGAATTGGAGTTAGTCGGTTTGGAAATCGTTAAGAAATTTAATTTACAAAAAAGTGTTTTTCTTGTAAAAATGTATCACTCTTTCCGCGTAAGCGAAGGCACGTGGTTCTCAAACGATTTTAGCCAAAACTTATACATTTCTGGATAAGAGACTTTTAATTTAAATGAACTTCATTATGGGCTGAAGCCTGAAGGCTGAAGTTCAATTACACTCGGAATATCGAAATAATACTTCATCCACAAAAAAAAAAATGGCCTGTGGGTATGTGGATAGCAACTTTAAGAAGACGAATGATATTTTTCAAACAAAATGTAAGTAGTGTTATTATAGGTATTAATAACATTCTCACTCCGTTTGTAAATCAACGATGATGAACTAACGAACAGATATTTGCACAAGATGACGTTACAGCAAATGAAACCATGGCATTTTTGAGACAATTTTATGATGGTCGTTTGATACGTAAGAATTTATGGCTCACCAGAGCCTCTAACAATTCCTGATTTTTTTTTGTTCTCCTACGTCAATAACTGCGTATGTAAAGGACGATTTCTGTGTAAGGCAAGATGGGTTATTTTGCCTTCTTCTAACACGTATCTACTAGCTCAGGTTAGAATATCTGCACAACTTTCAAAATCAGACTGTATTTGATCTTAAATTTTGACCATCAGCATAAGTGACTTGACTTTTGTTCGCCAAAAAATGTCACTTGAAATTGCCCATTGTATGATTTGATTTCACGTGATCAATATACTGGGTGCCCCAAAATTCGCGGAACAACTTAGCAGTACGTTTTTAAGTAGTCATTAAAAGATCAGGTAAAAATGTTAAAAAAAAATCAATCTTCTCTTTTGTAGAAGATATGGACCTATTCGTTGCACTAAATGTGGCATCATTTAAAAACATTCCATGTATCCCAATAGTCTGCAAACATTTCATTTTTGTTGTATCCATGGAAATGCGAAAGAAAAATCAAAGCCATGTTGCCGTACGTTATTTGAGGTAAAACGGACATAAAATTACTACTTGGAAATGCTGGAAATAATAAATAAAATAATTGCAAACCTGATCACAATCGTTCAGAATTATTATGCCACTGACTAGTAAAAGACAAATAGTCAAAATCTTTTTTAAAATTTAAAATAAACGAGATCAAAGCTGCACCCTTTGAGTCTCCACATCTTCAAATCTCAAAGGTATAGAATTTTTAAATTATTTTTCTCATTATCTTCTCACATGAGTTGACATTGCCCCATTGAGTTGTTCCGCGAATTTTGGGGCACCCAGTATATACAGGGTGATCCAATTTTTTTTTAAATGCTCTAGCAACTTTATTTCTTGTCCGATTTCAATAAGCGATATATCAAATGAAAAGGCGTTTAAGGGACTATGAACTGCCATATAATATTTATTTTTTAAAGAAGCAGTTTAAGTGGGGTGATATTTAACTTTCTTATTTTAAATTGTGACATACCGTCCCAGAACTGCCGCATGATATTTTAATAGCGTATTCTGGAGTGAAAATCAAGACTAAAATTGAAAGAAAAAATGTCGAGGGTCCTATAGTATCTATACTGTAAACGATTTTCGCCGACCAATCATAAGACCTTTGCTAATTGCTTTATTAGGTAAGCTCATTACTTTGTTTCATTTCCATGGATTTTCATAATACGATAAAATTCTTTGAATTATTTGGTCCGCTGTAATCGAATAATAAACTACATTGTGACATTTCTTAACGTCATTTTGACACTAATATTTTTTCATAAAATCCAAAAGTGAACAGTTTTGAAAATGTTTACCGCTGCAGAGTACTATGATATGCTCATAGTTTATGGAGCATGTGGTGAAAGTGCTTACGCAGCCGTAGAAGCTTACGCTGCACGTTTTCCTGCAAATGTATTTTTGCGTTTGGTGATTCGCGCTAGGAATACGGGAATTTAGTACCTCAAACTAAAGGAGTTGGTGGTGTTACACGAGAGGCTCGCACGCCATAAAATGAAGAGGCTGTTCTTCAGACTTTTGAGGAAGATGGAACGTTAAGTATTAGAAGCGTCGCTAGTATGTTTGACATTTCAAAAAGCACAACACAGCGGAGTGCAGTTCTGTGAATGGTTACTGCAACAACATGAAGCAAATCCCAACTTTGTAAAAAGTATTTTATTTACGGATGAATGTTTTTTCTCAAGAAACGGAACATTTAACATTCATAATTATCACGTATGGGTAGACGAAAATCCACATCATGCAATTCATGTTAATGCATTTCAACATCGGTTTAGCATTAATCTGTGGGCTGGGATTTTAGGAGGTTCATTGGCAAGTGTTGATAAACAAACGATTATCAGATAAAATATCGACTGTAGAGTTTCAGGTTGTCCGTTTGAATTTCCTCCAAGATTAAATGGTAAAGTCTATGCCAATTTTGTTAATGATGAATTGCCTGATCTTCTAGACGATGTGCCATTGCAATTCTTGCATTGCAATTCTTGGCACATCCCTGGTTTCAACACGATGGTGCTCCAGTGCATTATACAACTCAAGCTCAACAAGTCCTTGATAGAAGATATCCTGATTCTTGGATAGGACGTGGCGGGCCAATACATTGGCCGGCTAGGTCGCCTGACCTCACACCTTTAGACTGTTTTTTGTGGGGTTACATGAAAAACTATGTTTATCGTGAACCGGTGAACTCTTTAGAACAACTGGATGATAGATTGCATGAAGCTTTGGCAACAATTACACCTCAAATGATTCAAGGCGCCCAAGCAAGCTTAATAAGACGAGCACGCCTTTGTATTCAAATTGGTGGAGGTCATTTTGAGCAATTATTATAAGAGTATCTACGAATTGTTAATTGTTATGGTTTTTGATTGTTTATTAAACTATTTTTTTAATTCTAATAAATCAAAGCAATATTGCTTTTCTGTTTTACCCTGCTTAAAAACCAGCTTTTGTTAACGCATTATTCCAATCAAACATGAACCTCAATATTTTTCCCTAGTTTCAAGGAGTGTATTAACGTTTGTCAGCTCAACATTTACGCTTTCATCTTAGGGCGACAGGCATCAACGCAGCTATTAAAAAAATAATGTCACATTGACACTTCATTTCTGTCAAGTACAGTGGACCAGCTAAATTTATAAGAATTTTGAAAAATGTAAATGTAAGTTGTTTCCTAGCAACTAGTCGGATTACTTAATATACCTTAAAACAGGTTGAAAAAAGCTTCACACGATTGGTTAATTTCAATAGTTTACCATTTAAATACCCTACGGCCCTCGACATTTATTCTTTAAAATTTAGTCTTAATTTTCACTCCGGAATACGTTATTAAAATATCATGCGGCAGTTCTGGGACACCGGTATGTTTTTCATTACTTATTTTTAAAGTCACTATTTTTCTAAACATTACTGTAAAAAAATAGTATTTGTTTTTTGAAAAGTTTTGAAGAAATAAAAATGTTTAATAAACAATAATTGAGACATTTTAATGAAAAAGCGATTAGCGAAATAGCCATTTTCGGAATAAGGTTGGAAAAGAAGTATGGAGTATCCTTGACACACAATAATTCTGCGTAAATGACTTTTGGAGGTGAAATCAAAAGAATGGAAATTACCCCACATCTTTGTATTTTCGACGCCTATGAATAGGGAAATTTTGTCCGAATTTGTTCATTTCATTAGCAACCATTGTTACATTAACTCCACAATAAAGTCGTAGGTGCAAGCACACTGCTTTGTAAATGTTTCTATGGAAGTGATCGAAAGGAGTAATGTCATAGGTAAATAAAGAATAAAAATTAATTTGTAATCGAGTTATCCATGAATCCGAAATCGTATGTCGTTACCTGAACTCCACGCTCCAATAAACACAGCTTGAAACACGGGTTAGATCTCGACATATCAATCGCAAAGACATACGGATTCAAATCCATGGATGACTCGATTACAAATTACCATTTACCTTTTACCTTTAATTATTTTTGTTGCTAAACTACCAGGATAATCAAGTAATCACCTTTAACTCAGCAGCGTACTAGGAATTTTGACCAAATTTTCAATCATTTGTATTTAGAAAACGAAAAAACTTTTATATTTTTTTTATAAGAATTTTTTTTTTGCCTATGTCTTCTCATCATCACCACTTTCTGATTATTTTTTCCAAACTTATTTCAGAACCAGGCTGTATGCAGTAGGTTACGCTACCAGGTCAGGTCAAGCCAGGTACGTGTATCTTATAAAGTTATAACAGATCCAAAAAAAGTTGGAGAAAATAGAACCCAATAACAATTCTGTTAATTTGTTGTTTCCATAACAACCGACATAGATTCTGTAAGTTGATGTTTCTGTGCCTACTAGGGAAGCAGGAAATGAGTGAGAATAGGTCGTAACGCAAAAAAGTTGTTAAAAAGCGACTGTTCATCCGTTACTGTACTTCTCAAATATGCTGAATGTTCAACAAACGGCATTAATTTTATTTTGCCGTTGGTACAATACGAGTACATGCTATTACACTCTCTTGACGATTTCTTTGATCCACAGAATGAAGAAATATTTTCCATTTTACCTACATGTTTACTTTATTACCTTTGTTATGTATCAGTATAAGTAAAAAGTCGATCTAGTGCCAAGAGATGGATTCACATCTGAAATTCTGTTAGTAATTCTATTCTCTAAAGACTTTATTCGTTAACTACATAGTAAGTCTTTTCTTGTCTTTGCACGTCAGATTCCAGTAAACGATAACGATTTGTTACATTTCGTGCCTGTTAGCCAAGCGCCTTTCTTTCTGTTAGATTTCTGTTTCGCTAGCTCTGTTTCGTATGTTGCGTTCATATTGGCTGTTTGGTGTTTTTCGGATTTGGACATGAAATTGTCAAGATCTACTTCGAAAATTGTTGACTAACTAATTCTTCTTTACTTGTAGACACTTGAATCAGATCATTATTATTTCTTTTTTGTTTTTGCTGTGACGTTTCATTTTCTCCTTGAATTTTAAAGTGTAGGGTACCATCAACCACTTACCTACACCTGATAGATGGAGCTTATTGGATGACTAATAAATGAAACTAATTGTATAGTTGTTTATAAAATTTAACGTTATATAGTACTTTAACTCCAATAATGACAATTCCTACTGAGAAAATGACCTTTCAGCCCAATAAAGTCGACCAGGTACCTTCCACCTTGTTTTTAAATGCAGGGTTGGTTACAAAATGTTTAAGTTGTAGTTAAAAATTGCCGAGAAAAAAATGTCAAAATTATAATACCATTAGTTATTTCAGTATGTAAGTATTGTACTCGTACCACAAAATCCAATACATAATTAAAAGGTGTACTTTAAATAAAGATGTTATGGTTCATATTTCAAAAACCGGTATTATCGGCTTATGTGATTCGGAAATTTTCTTGATTGTAACATTTATAATGATAAATGAATCTAGCCTGAATGCCGTGTTAACAGGTATCTGATGGCTTAGAATAAATCACAATAGTAGTAATTTAAAACTAAAATTAATGGTTTTGATTTCATATTTTAAAAATTATATTTATACACTGCGCCGCAAAATTAACGCATAATTTAGAAAATGAATCGTATTCCTTTTTAGAAAATTTTTCACTGCCATTTGGGAACCAAAAATGTTCATTCGCATTATACTCATACATACTCATTAGAAAACTACTTTTCATAATGCATCATTTAAAATTTAAATTTTCAGGCTTTTTTAAAGTTTTTACACAGTATGCGCTAATTTTGCGGCGCAGTGTATATTTAAAATAAAAATGGTAATGGAGCGAATCTGAATCTATCGTATGTAATTTGGGGGGCTGTTTACGATAATAAAAATTTCGTTAATAGTTATTTATGTAACAAGTGCAAAAAGTGAGTGATTATTGCACGCGACGTGAAAATTGTCCCAAGAGCCGCAGGCAATAACACTTTTTGCACGTGTTGCATACAACATTTTTTTGTTCGACACTGTCAGAATTTGAGAATTTTCTCCTGTGTGAACGGATTTTGATAAATGTCACAACTTGTCAAAACGAAACGTCAAGCTAATTTTAAAGATTTTAAGCGATTTGGGGCCTTTAAGGGGCTCGTCGAACAAAAAAACGTTGTATTCAACTCGTTCTTGTGTAATTTGGGCCCAAATTACACACGAACTCGTTAAATAAACTACTATTTTTATTAACTCCTTTGATTGGGCATTTTTTGGCACTCGTGGGGCTTTAAAACACTCGTTTCATTCGCGTTTTACAATTGCCCACTCGTGACAAAAAAAGGCCCAATTTACCCACGAACTTCTTAAATAAACTACTATTTTCTACGATCGAACAAAAAAAAAACGAGAAAAAAACAACGATAAACAACAATTCAGTCCTGTGCGTCGTGTGTGAAAAATGCAATAAACACTCACTTTTTGCACAATCGTAGACAGACTGTTGACAGATGCGTGCAATAAAGACTTTATTAATTATTATCATCTAAATAAATAAAAATAAAGATTTTAAATATTACAAATTTTAAAAATCAATACATACAGGATGTTCTCGAAGTTGACGCGTTCCTTGTAACAGGAGGTACTACACATTATTCTTAAGAATTTTAGCCTAAATCTTCTTAGTACAATGTTTGTCTTAACGGAGATAATTGATTGTATATTTTTATTGTTTTCTAAAATTTTAAGTCCGGTCCTGTCCATTTCTCCGCGTACTAGATTAATAACTAACCTGGCCCAGAATGGTGTCTTTCCGGAAATCGCTTTGCAATACTCTCTGGACGTTGCAGATGCATTCTGATAACGTGATAACATTGCCCATGCATTTGCAACATATCTGTGAGCTCATTATTTTACTAATAATAAAGCCATTTCGACTAATTAGATGACAACTCTGACAGTAGTTTTGATTAACGTCCATGCTCATGCTTTTTTTTTGTCAATTCCAATTTCTAACAAATCAGCGCAAATTTGAGCAGGATCGGTTTCAAAATTTTCAAAAAAATTAACTTATTGCATCTTCATTGCCGTACACATTTTACTAAGGTGGTTTTGGCTAAAATTCTTTAGAACAACGCATACTATCACATGTCAAAAGGAACGCCTCAACTTCGAAAACACCCTGTATAATCTATTCCATCTTTAAAAAACAATAGGTTGCCATGCTTTAATTTTGTTAAGTTTGCAGTACTGAGGAAAATAGTAGTTATATTTTATATCATTTTGGTTGTAAACCTTTTTTAACTAAATTTGAAATGCTATGTTGCAAGATGATTCTAAAACGAAAAGTAATAGCTATTAACATACCTAGCGATGTTATGACTATCATAACCTCCGCAGATGGCGGTTTGAAATCCAAGCTCGTAGAGCGAGGATTTTAAGACATCTAAGGTTGTTATGATTCGTAACATCCGTGGTTTGTTCAATAGTTTACCGGTTTCAGAACAAGCCGAAGAGAATTTAAAACAATTAAATCCAAAAACTCGTTTTAAAATAGATTGAGTTGATCGCGTTTGCATGATATGTTCAAGTGTCATACTTACATTTGGTTGTTTATACAGACAGACATTTCGCAAAATGAGTTTGATTTGAATGGTAGTGTTTTACCGGAAAATGTCTTAAATGAAGAACAACAAGCTTTAAATAGCTTAATACCGGAAAAATCGAAAGGCAGGAGGTACTTATCTGAAATCATAGAGACATTCAAGCAATGGCAGGATCTAAATAAGGTTACAACTGTAAATGAAAGTGATGTTGGCGTATTTTCATGAACTGGTAAGTCCTCATAGTGTAAACACTGTTCAAAATTCAAAAAACCATTGTGGTGCAAATGACTTATCTGTCACTGTGATAAGTAATAGGAAATGTCATGAAAAATGTGTGTTGCACCACAATGGTTTTTTGATTTGAACAGCGTTTAGTTTCGTAGTATATCTATTTGTTTATACAGTCGAAGAAGCCCCTCATCATTACGGACGTACACTTCTATTAAAAAAAAGAGCGTACACGTATTGAGGGCTACTGTAAATGGGAATAAAATTAATTAATCGTTTCCAAGAAAACGTATTACTGACATTTTATATGTATGTCAAATGTGTGAAAATTGCTTTTTATAAATTTTGAAATTGTTGTTAGATTGTTGAGAGTTGCCTTTTTCTATAAATTTATGATGTGAGTTGTGTTTGTAGTAATTGGTAGTACTTGCCTAATAAATAAGGCAAAACATTTACACACATTAAAATCTCTGAAAAATGCATCGATAAAATCCAGCTATCAGCACGGGTTTTGTTACAGGTTTCTAAGTAACAACAATTAAAAGATAGGTTTACAATATGGCAATCTAGCCAAAATTGTGGTCACTACAGTCTATTTTTTAATCAAAGAACCACAACACCGCAATTTACACCCAAAATAGAGCTGACAACATTGTACACTTTTTACATAGGGTGAAAAATCTCATCATATAAAAATTGAGGTTATTAGAGATATTAGTAGCGCAGCATGTTAATAAAGTTAATAACAACTAATAACAACTAATTTGAGAGTTTAATAAATGTCTTACTTTGCGAGGCATTTTTAATAACACGTTCAAATTTTAATTGCGAGTTTGCGTACTTTCAAGGACATTAAAAATGACAGGCGTTGACTGGAATAGCCAATAGATATCATTGAATTCCCTAAATTTAGTAAAATTTTATATTTGCAAACCTCAATCAACAGGTCGTGGTTCTTTAATTAAAAAACAGACTATACTTGTACGCTTTTTTTTTAATAGAAGTGTACCTACCACTCGATGCTACGAAATGCAGTTCATTTTTACTATGGCATTTTTACTATTTAAGTAATTACAGTCGTTTTCAACGACATCCATGCTGTCAGTGTCATTTTTAATATGTTGGTGCAGATTGTACATACATACAAATTCATAACCAAGATTCAGAGTATAAGCAAATCCTAGTTAAAAAAATGTCAAACAAGAAATTGAGGTTATGGTAAAAGAGAATTGCTATTTCGTGAAACATCAGCAACAAACAATAAAACTCAACATCCAACATGGTGTAAAACATGGTTAAACTAAGTCATCCTCAGAATCCGAATCAGACTACATATTTTCTTTAATTTGTTGGAAACGATAAATAATAATTTGAATTTGTTAATTTCCCGCGTCAAGGTAAATTGCCAAATTAGGAAATTCAAAATTACTAAACTGAAACAGCAAGTGACACCAACATACTGTCATATTGACAGCACGGATGTCATTGAAAACGACTATGTATATTATTGTTTTTTTTTTACTTCGGTGTCACAATGAGCATTTTGTGACACCCAAGGAGTTTAAAGTAAGAGGAGGGAAAGCCAGTTTGAAAAAGTGATGCCACCCGCCAAATCGTGCAGAGCCATAAAAGGTTGCTAAACAAGGGTGGTTGGTGGGGATAGTACCAGTGCCGTATAAAAGACGGGACGCACAGATGCATTTATTGTAATTTGTAACATAAAGTACATGAAAAAAATAAACAAAAATAAAAGAAGTAAATTTCAGAAAAAACTATAAGTACATGACGGGGCGCACTGGAGCATTTGTTACTTTAACCTCCTTGGTGACACCGAAAACAGTTTCACAAAGATCAATTTTATAGCATCGTTTTTAGTGATAATTGAATTTGGGGTTGGTATTGAAAGTAAATTGCAGTGTTAAATGTGATGTCATTTGAACATGAATCCATGTTTTGGATCAAAATAAACTATTAAGGGGGTAGATTATTATTATTATAATAATAACATCTGGGAGACAATTTAAAATTTAATTTTCAATACCAACCCAATTCCATTAAAATAAAAGTCACTAGATAATTATTTTATATTTAAAAAAAATTAAATCAATGAAGCCGAAGTAGAAAAAATAGCATGTTACACTCGTTGCACAAGACATGTTGTCGAACTCATTCGGCAATAGACTGTCTTGTGCAACTCGTATAACAATATACTATTAATTCCGTCTGCTTGAATTAATAATGAAAAAAGTTAGATATTGTCCTTCATTTGTTGATTGTTGTTGACATGCCACTATGGCAATATTACCCTACAGCATAACTGTACTAGTACAGTTATGACTCACCTACCATCCAACTTTTGTGAATGTAAATAAAGTTATCAATAAATGTCATTTTTACGTTTTTCTAATTTGTTTTAAATTAGACAACACAAAGTAATAATTTAAAGGGTTTACTGATAGGTACAAGTGCAAAAGTTGTGTCTGTCGAGACCAAACGTAGTGTGTTGAAGTGCTAAACGAGATTGGCCCGATCTAAGAATGATGCGATTATTGATTGGTGGACATCTTCAATGTGAGAATAATGAATTTGTATTCGATTAAATCCTAAACTGTATAATTAATTTATAGGTGGGAAGATCTGTTATACATATATTTCATAATTACAAAAAAGAGTCTGGAAGATACTTGGACTACAAAAAGAGGAAAATCAGAGGAGTGGAATAAAATTTTTAAAGAAATCTGACCGAAATTATTCGTGCACTAAACAGCAAAAACGAATTTTTTACTTTAGATACTCTACTGGAAACAGCGAAGAATTTATTAGAATTTACAGGGGGCTGAACTATTGTATGATCAAAAAGTCTTTGGATCGTATTAAATGTAAAAACCATCTATAGAATTATTTACTTCTACTGTCCGTAGTTTTTATGTGTTCTGTGGTGCTAATCTCTCACGCTACTCGTTTAAACATAAACGAGGCGAATAAATCCAATCACCATTTTCACCACGATTTCCACTACTGTAGTATGATTTAATAATAAAAATTGTATGTTCTCTTTGAAACATTTTGAATTATCACCTGCTAACTTGAAAGTTGCCAAATAAATGTCAAAAATCATTGAAAGAAATAATTTCCTAGATAGCTTGTTAATTCCACGGCTACTCTGATCCAAAAAAAATCAACGGGGTTTAAATAAAAAATTGTTAATAATAGAAAAATTCTTTGTGAACAAAAAACACGTCAAAATTTTGATTCGGGATCTAATGATGAAGATAAAATAATGGAGGAGGTTAAAGTTTAAATGTCTTTTAAGAAAAGTGATTCCATTTTGGAGAAGAACTGCTTGTTAAACTAAAGAAAGCGTTCTTGAAACTCATTCAACGACTAAAGCCTCGCAAGATGTGTACTTCTTGATTTTTTGATTTGTCATTTTTTTTTAAATTACTCTTTTTAATAAAAAATGCTTGGTTCTCTATTAGTTTCTTTTAATACAGTTTCAATCGATTCGCAAAAAAGCGGAACATAAGTATGGCAACATTGTGACTTCAAAATTTTCAAAATTCCTAACCAAACTTTTCTTCAGATATACAGGATGGAATCTGTCAGATTGTTATGGCCAAGCATCGTTTTTTTAAAGTTGGAATACATTATTATTATTATTATTATTATATATTATAATCACTATTATCTGAAGTTTTGTTACAGAGACAACAAAATGAATTTGGATATGTTGTGGTTATTATTATTTATTAGAACAATACATTTAGTCAACAGGTCATTTTTTGGCTATTAAAATGATATGCAATAATGGAATAGTTATTTACATAATTAGTGGGATAAAAGCAATATTACAGGACTCGAGTACTGTAATATGCTTTAGCCCACGTGTTATGTACAAAATTTTATCCAAGACCGCCCCAAATTAAAAAAATAAATCTTATCTATTGATTTTCGCCAGTGAAATAAATGAGCTTCATTACCGCACTCAGTGGGATAAGAATTTACTTATCCCACTGAGTGAGGTAATGAAATTCATTTATCCCACGGGATTAGATAAAATTATTTTTTAATTAATCTAATTCTATACTACAATTAATTAATATTACTGTAAATTATCATTTTATTAGTAAATAAATAAGTCAGTGTTTGCGGAACAAAACGTTAAATATGCCAAGATTAACCATTGTAAAGTTACTGCACTTGATAATGTTATAACATAAATTGATTTACTTTAACAATGACTAAATAAAATATTGATGGTGTTTAATTCCTATTAAAGGTACTACATATTTGTAATTTGATAAAAAAACAACCAAAATAAATAAAGTTGTAATTGCAATTGAAAGATTTTTTAGCTTCCATCGTTTTCGTAAAATTATCTGATTAAATTACCAGATTATTTTGGTTAGATTAAACCTTTATTTTTAAAAACTCTTTTTTTTTTAATTTACAGGAATTTATTGTATTATCAATGTTTACCTTCATTGTTATATTTTTTAGATTTTTAACATAGATTGATAAACTAGATATATTTGTTAAAGCATTATGTTACCAAAGATAATTAAAATTATACAACTAATCTTAGTTGATCTTAGCGATGGCGTAATATATAGGTAGGATTCAAATAACGGTGTCTACTAGTCCAATTATATTAAGACTGTGTGGAAATCCAGACATCTATTTCAGGTAAAAACTAATCGCAATCATAAGAGTCATTATGACAAGTGTCGTAATTAAAATTTTTCTGAATACCAAAATAATGATGCGTGAATATAAAAAAATGAATTGTTGATGAACTTATCGTGTGTCAGTATGTAATACATGATGAATTCGCATTTGCAGATATTGCGCCAATTAAGTAATTGCAAATGAAAGATAAGTTGGTACGTTACGAGTGATTTGTAATAATCTAAAAGCATAATAATTATTAAACACGTTGTTGATGATGGACAGTATTAGTCGAACAGAGGAGCGAAGGTATGAGAGCATGGCATATCGTAATTTATTCTGCAAGCATCCACGGAAAATAAATAAGTATTTCGTTTTGCTTAATCAACTCTATATTGTTAAGTAATCCAATATTTTTTATTTTAAATAATCTCTCAATTGACTCGGTGAAATACATATACATACATATTGGAATCATACTTTATAACGAACAGCAAAAAAGAAAATAACAGGAAGTACAAATGATGTGTAGCAATATTATTATGTGACGGCGAGAAAGGTGTCAAGAAGGATAATTTTAACATTTTGTTTATTAATTTATTTACCTACATATTTATTTGCTAAACAAATACTTTCTAGACATCTGTGTGTAAATTATTCTTAAATAAATTAAACCTAATTACTTATGGTTTTAAAAGGGCAAGTTAAATGACTGTTTACTTAAAAATGAAGATGTTAATGTTGTTAATATGCCAGTTTAAAGAAGGAAATAGACAGGTGTGACCAATTTTTTGAAATAATTTCACACGCTTGATACAATACGTTCCATATTTATGCAATTTTAAAGCAGAGAAGACAAAAAATTATTTTCTTGCAAAATAAAATTTACTAATAAAATAAATGACATATTTTAACAACTACAATATACTATCACAGAATTTATTTTTATTTTTAATTGTATATTTTATAGTTTGATACGTACACAAACATATTAATACTTCTTCATTCCATTTCTAATAATAATGGATTTTTTTATGTTCTTACATTTTAGCAATTGTATGGAATTTTAATTATTGTTACCTACTTTACACCTCATGAAAAGAACAATACCCGGAACTTGTTTTAAATTGTTATTAGATTCTAATATAAATTATCGTACACTAATTTAGAAAATAAATCTGAAACTAAAAATAAAATGTTCTAATTAGTATGATAAATAATAATATTCATGCCTTGTAAAAATGCACTTTGATTGAATAGTATTTGAGAGGCACTTCAAAATCGGACTCGACGATTAGGTAATTGCGAGTACTAAGCAACTGTACGGTACCAATCAATTATTGTAAATTACATGCCTGTCACTTTATTAAATTTTATGAATCACATGAGACAATACTTAAGTAACCAATTTTTCGCTGCGACCTTGCCCTGCAGCTAATCTTATTCTGTAACACATGCGGCTCATCCTCTTGTTAGTAGGGAGCCACCGTTTTCTATAAAAGCAAAGTACCGAATCTCACCATCATCATTTTACTGATCAATTCTCCAATCTTTACTTTCAACATGAAACAAGTGAGAGACACACATACGTCATATTAGTCGGTTTAGTAATGTAACAAATAATAATTACAGGTAGTTTTAGCTTTGGCTCTTTTCGGCATTGCCGCCTGTGCTCGCCTTGACAGTAAGTACCTTCCTCCTCATCAAGGTGGCTCTTCGAGCTCCGGGCAGTTTAGAGGATCCGGAACGTCCAGTGCCCCCGGCCAATATTCCAGTGGCGCTTCCGGTCAGTACTCCGGTGGATCATCGGGTCAACATTCTGGTGGAGCATCTGGTCGATACTCTGGTGGATCGTCTGGTCAGTACTCCGGAGGATCGTCGGGTCAATATTCTGACGGAGCATCTGGACGATATTCTGGTGGATCGTCTGGTCAATACTCCGGCGGATCTTCTGGTGGCGCTTCCGCTCAAGCCCAAGTGCCAATCCTTCGTTTCGACAACAACAACAATGGCGATGGCAGTTATAACTTTGCCTACGAAACAGGTGACGGAATTCAAGCTCAAGAAGAAGGATATTTGAAAAACGCTGGATCTCAAGATGAAGCCCAAGCCGCCCAAGGTTCTTTCTCTTATACATCACCCGATGGTCAACAAATCTCTGTTTCCTACACCGCCGACGAAAATGGTTTCCAACCTCAAGGTGATCACTTACCAACTCCTCCTCCAATTCCTGAAGCTATCTTAAGATCTCTGGAATTCAACCAAGCCGAAGAAGCTCGAGGTGGATATCAAGGAGATGAGGGACAATATCGCGGTCAATCTCAACAGCCTCAACAGCAATATGGAGCTCCTAATGCTGGTCCACAACAGCAGTTTGGAGGCCATGCTGCTGCTCCTCAGACTCAGTTCGGAGGCCGTCCTGCAGCACCTCAAAATCAGTTTGGAGGTCGCACTTCAGGTTCTCAACAACAATTTGGTGGTAATGCCGCTGCCCCCCAACAACAATATCGTGGACCTGGTGGATCTCAACAACAAACCGGTAACGGTGGTTACAGATACTAGTCCGATACTGACCTGCGATTACGAATGCCAAGATGCCAATATGTGTAATATCTTATGTACCTTATTGTATTGTAAATATTGTTAACTTAAAAACAATAAATTATTATTTTGATAGAACAAATGTTTATGATTTATTATTCCTAAGATAATGGATTCTACAGTGTTCATCAATGTGTAAGTATGTTCTTTCATATTAAGCGTTAAGAACCAACCAGAGGCCCCTTTCCCTGCTCAACTAATAACAGCGAACAGTCACCTCACAAATTTTAGTCTTTGAAGTACGGTAGCCAAATTTTAGCTCTCGACGGAAGCAGATGTGTTTGTAAATAAATATTGTCTATTGAATAAAATTTTAATTATTTCACCCTATGATGACTACTATGATCAAATTTAACAGACAGTTCCATTCTAAACCGATCGTGAGAAACCATTAAAAATTTGTCACCACAATATGCAGGTAAAAGTTCGAAGGTTCAAAGTGCGTCAAATAGATGAAACATCTTTTACAACCAACTCAACAAGACAAGAGGCCACGTTTATTAACAATGAGCAAAAAAATTAAATTTGTTTATCTTCAACATTATCTTAGAACATGACGAACGCAGTGAGGAGTGTTCTAAAGGAACGAGTTCGACAACATGTCTTGTGCAATGAGTGTAACATGCTATTTTTTCTACTTCGGCTTCATTAATTTAATTTTTTTAAATATAAAATTATTATCTAGTGCCTTTTATTTTAATGGAATTGGGTTGGTATTGACGAAGCAATGTCATTTCATTGAAAATTAAAATTTAAATGGTCTCCCAGATCTTGTTACAATAATAATCTACCCCCTTAATAGTTCATTTTGATCCAAAACATGGATTCAGCTTCAAATGACATCACATTTAACACTGAAATTTACTTTCAATACCAACCCCAAATTCAATAATCACTAGAAACGATGGTATAAAATTGATCTTTGTGAAACTGTTTTCGGTGTCACAAAATGCTCATTGTGACACCGAAGTAGAAAAACAACATTATACATAAACTCGCAGGCACAAGTTGGCAAGCGAATGCGTGTGCACACACTCTACGTGTGGCAGGACTAGCTCTAGTGTATTCAACGGCAGAATGTTGTTGCCTTGTCTGGAAGAACAGTACAGTACACATGTAAACAAAATAGATGCTCAATTGAATATCACACTTCGAATAATAACGGGTACTTTAAAATCTACTCCAACATCATGGCTACAGGTCTTAGCGGACATAATTTACTATTATTATTTTGTGAATTTCGAGTTTTAATTGTATTTTTCTTCATACGAATACATATATACATATAGGTATATTTCCTCCGAAAAGTCTGAGTTGCAAAGTTAAAATTAATATAAGTTTGAATCCTAAAATTTATGCACGCCTATGTTTTTCTTTACACATTCATTCATAATGAATCCTGAAAAAGTTATTCGAGTAAATACCAGAATAAATACCTACTCACTCCAATACTCGAATTAAAAACGTTACGTATTATCAACACTGTTTGCATTAAGTTCACTGACCCTGATGTGATAAAATAGCTATAATAAATGCTCAAAATGTTTTCCTTCATTATCGATGCAGGCTTGTATAGTTTGTCCAGTGAGAGGTTGGTTGACATAAAAATCACTAAATTCTACGTAGAGAAAATAGTACCTCGCGCACGTAAAATTTGAAATATCTCTTTCAAGCAGTAACATTCTTGCCTTGAAATTATGCTCTAATTAATGTATTCTAGTGCATTTTGTGTGTTACAAACCTACAATTTAAAATCTCCCAGTCTTTCGCTGGACGAAGTATACCCTCGCACTCTTATAGTTGAATGTCACGAATAGTTTCGGCCAATTGTGTCACACAACAGGTTAGTTCTTCGCCAGTGTCAACCGGAGATGTACACTGCTTAATATGTTCCAACAATAAAAAAAATACACGGATTTAAATCCGGCGACCAAGCTGGCCACAAAATGGTCCCCACCGATCCATTTTTCTTAAAAATTGTTAAACTAATTTGTGACGTCTCTTGCACACTGTAGGGAGCTCCGTCGTCTACATAAATAGATATCATACATATTATGTATCACGTCGTGTAGCCAAAAACAAAAAGTTTTTCCAAAAAGAAAAAAGAAAACCTAAAAATGCTGCTCCACAAGGGTTTTGACGAAATATTAACTATACATTAATTGAAAATTATTCTTGAAAACCCCACTCATGTGGTAATAAATCCGGGAAAGTTGGAGTTGGAGTTCGTCACCGTAAACGTAGGTATAGTGCATTCATTTTAAATGTTGGGTTTTGTAGTAAAACTTGCCTGCTTTGACACTTGTCCAAAACTCAGTGAATCTAAAACTGTGTTCAATATATTCGGGTCCAAAATTAAAGAATGGTGGGATCGAGATCAACTTTTAGAAGACCAAGTGAAACCATTAACATTTGCTGCCAATAGTGGTGAATCATCTAGTGAATTTGATTCAGATGACGATTAATTTTTTATTTGTTTACGTATTTTATTATTTATTTTTTACTTACTTTAAAAGATACATGTAATGGATACTTTACTAATTACTCTTATTTCTTTATTAAGTAATCTTATTTGTCAAATGCATTATTTAAAATTAACAATCTCTTTACATTTTTTTGGTCACTGATCACAAAATGTGTTTTAATTTTTTTTTACTTGTGGATATCTTAACGTCTCTTTCTTTTGCTCGTCGATAAGATGGTGAAAGTACGACGTGGTACCAGTTTTATATGAACAGAGGGATTCCTACTTTACGGTACCGATACAATGAAAATTTGCCGCTTTCGTAATTTATGGTGTTTTGAGTTTACAACTTTACCCAACGTTTAAAATGAATGCCCTATACCTACTCGTATGTATGGGATCGAGAATTTCATGGTGTGGAAATCGTTCCATGCACAAAATGTTCAAAACTTTCCCATACAATAAAACCATATCGGTAAACTCGGCATCAGTGAAGTTCACCATTTTAATAAAAATCAAAATAAGCAATTATTTTCACTCACAAATCGAACATAAGGAACCTTTGCTTGGCGAGATTATTTTAATACTGGTGACTTTCGCAAACAACCGATTAGTTTTCGCCCAGAAATAGTTATTTATTTAACGAGTTCGTGTGTAAATTTGGTTTTTTTTGGCACGAGTGGGCCATTTTAAAACTCATATTATGAAAACAGTTGATATTGACCAATAGTGTACCGAATATCGCGAAAAAAATCTAGTCATGGTCAGAAAATGCGTCTTCCGCCGACAAAAATCTCCCTTCCGGTGAAAAACAACGTTGACAAGGCTTTTGTTTTTGTTGGTAACACAAATTAATGAACAAAATATCAGAAAATTATTTTGACGTTTTCCGAAATGGATTTAAAAAATCGTTTTAGAAACGACTCCAGCAGTGATATTGACTACAGTGTGAAAACAATTTAGCATACAACAGCTAAATTGTTGCAGGAAAAGTGCCACGATAAATATAAACTAACCTTTAATCCGTTTTGTGATGTTGCTCCGAATGTTTGTTTGAATTGTTCATTCGGGAATTTGTCTAGCCAAATATAACTCGACTTCCCATTTTTTTTCGGAAAATTTTGATTTTATTAAGGCAGCCTTACACCAAGGCAACAATTGGCAACATGTTGCCGCCAACATTTTTTAGTAATGACCGGCAACATTACTAAAAAATGTTGCAAGCAACATGTTGCCAATTGTTGCCTTGGTGTAAGGCCGACTTTAGACTCAAAGTTTGTTGCCAAGCAACAAACTTTTGGTCATAAAATCAAAATTTTCCGAAAAAATGGGAAGTCTTGTGAAATTGTTTCTGAAAAAAGCGTTTTAACTTTCTCATACTTTGTTATGATATGACATCATATGATAGTTGCTGATGGTGATGATATGATAATTATTTCATTTATCCAATTTTGCCTTATAAAGTCATATTTAAATACTTAGATACAGGGGATAAAAGCACTTGTTTAATGAATAATCGAATACAATTTTTATTCCTTAGCGGTTTAAAATTTTTATTTCGCTAGCGGTTTAAAAATGTCAAGTAAATGTCAAAGAAAATAAATAAAAATTTATTAAACAATAATTACATACATTACAGGTATTGGGAAGCAATTGTTCATAATTGTATCATCCATTTTCTAGATTTTCACCTTCTACACGTGTATAACGCCGTAAAGACCTAATTTTATTAGGAGTAATATTGGATAAAATAATTCACTGTCACACCGATTTTTTTTCTCGTGTCAATAAAACCAAGACAACAAAAAATCACACTCAACGACTCGACAATCATTTGTGATTACTGATTACTGATTAGTGACACAAGCTTCGGACTTGATTTAAAAAAAAATACACTCAAATTGGAGAGGTTTATTAGTGTAAAATTGGATAAACAGTTGTATTATACTCGCGGGCTAAATGAATGTTTAACTTGCGATGTTAACGCGCTTGCGGCTTCGCCGCTCGCGCTGTTAAATGCATCCCTCGTTAAACATTCATTTAGCCCGCTTGTATAATAATAGCTATACGTGTTCTTTAAAAAAAAATGGCATCTTTGCAATTATGAATTGATGAGGGCGTTATGAATTCATTACCCCCGCTTATTCTTATTACGCCCTGTTTTATTCCCCGGTTGTTATGGACATGTTTACGTATTTCGTATCCTAGGAGTTATAATGCAATTATGCTAAAGTGAAAAATAAATAACTATTATCGGTCATTTCGCATATAAGTGCAGAATCTTTAGATAATAGTCATGATTTTTCTTGAATTTTACATACCTATGTTGTAGAGAGGTAGCAAAATATGTCGCTCTGAACTAAACTAACTCAAAAAGACTGTTTGTAAAAGAACAGTTTGAAATTTTTGGGTTTTTCTTTTTCAATATCCGATAATACAGGTTATTATAAATATTTCTAACATCTAGTTTGCGTGGCGGCGCACCTAATTAAAGCTCACAGCCACCCAGGATGTTAGAATAGTATATGTATTAAAACATGAGTTTTATAAAACTTAATACACTGGTCCGCAAAATTAGCGCATACTGTGTAAAAACTGTAAAAAAGCCTGTAAATTTAAACTTTAAATGATGCATTATGAAAAGTGGTTTTCTAATGAGTATCGGATTTAAACTTTAAGATAATGGGAATGAACATTTTTTGTTTCCAATTGGCAGTGAAGAATTTTCTAAAAAGAAATACGAGTGCTCTTAAGTTTTATAAAACGTGCTTTTTATGCTATTTTTTTCTAATTTGCATATTAAATATATGTTTTTTACAAATAAAATCGATTTTGGTAATTTAGGAATTCTGTGACAGTTGGTGACACTTTTATTTCAATGTTGATATTTAAAGTAACATTTTAAATTTGAATCTAGACTAAACTTAATTGTCATTTTTCGCAAGTGAAATTGCAATTAAAGATGAATTATCCAGAAATACGGCAAATAGCAGAGAATACTACAGTAAATTTGCTGCCGGCAATGTATGTTACCAACTGAAAAACGTTCCTAGATTTGGGATATTAATTTTTTAGTGAGGCAGCGTGAGCAATTTTCGCAACACAAGCGGTCGGTCAGCGCCGTAAGCTACAGGTTCATTATAAATGATTGTAGTCCAAGTTAGCGTAAAAACTGAATGTAAAATTTATGGTGACCCCTCCTTATAAAAAATGATGAATAAGTGAATACACACAGGAGTTAAATTGGGTGCAAAACAACACAATATTCTTAGATTCAATCGTTAATTTAGAAAGAAAGAAATAGAATTCTCATCACCGCACTTTTCACCTAAAAAATGACACTGACAGTAACAGTTCACAGTGAGGCGGCAAAAATCTCATAACATGGGCATGGCTTGCTTCGACTACAAACATTTATAATAACCCTGTATAAAGTGCCACGTGAGAGCGAAAAGTGCTCACGCCACGCCGCCTCAATGTAGTGGTTTATTAACGTGTTCGTGTGTAAAAATTGGGCTATTTTTTGACATGAGTGGGCCCACAAGTGCCAAAAAAAGGCCAATTTAAACACGAACGAGTTGAATACAACGTTTTTTTGTTCGATGAGCCCCTTAAAGGCTCCACATTCCTTAAAATCTTTAAAATTAGCTTGACGTTGCGTTTTGACAAGTTGTGACATTTATTAAAATCCGTTCACACAGGAGAAAATTCTTAAATTCTGACAGTGAGGAACAAAACATTTTTTCCACTACTAGTCTCAGAAAGCTTCATTATTGACTCTCGAACCGACCCCAGAAGTAGAATTTCTCTCCCAAGGTTAATAATAATTTTCATTATTAACCTAGGTTAATAATGAACAGCCGTCACCTAGCAACGAAAGATTTTAGTTTATTTCATTGGTTAACGTAGACGATTTTCATAGCAACCGTTGAAAAATGAGAACTCGGATCGTCGCATCGAACAAATTTTATTAATAAATTAAATACATTTTATTAATAGTTATTATCCGAAAGGGTTTTAACGTATCTAGTAGTGGAAAAAATAGTATATAAACCACGGTGAAGAAGTCCCTTATAGCCTTCGCGCCTTAGAACCCTCGGCACGCCTCGGGCTCTCTAATCTTGGCGCTCTGGTTATAATCATGGACTTCTTCACCTTGGTGTATAATATACTATTTTTACACTATTTGAAAAATATTATACAGAGTGAAATTGAATTGGATCATAATATGTAAACTATAGTATCTTCAATAAGCGAATAAACCGAAAATATGGTTAAACATATACCTAATTTAACTTAATTCCATTCCGGACAAGACGCTTCTGGAAGCTCTGATTAATTAATCTAAACATGAATAGTACTTTCTGATCGATGTTTATCTTCTGAATACATAAACATTAAAATAAAAAATCAAAAATTTGTTTTTAATAAAAAAATTGAATTTCCAGAAATCAAGTAACCATCACTTTACTATAGCAAATGTTCGAAATTACCTCCATTATCTCTAAGGCACATTCAACACCTTCCACTGACGCCCATTGCGGCGTTTAATAAAAATTCTGGTGGAATTTGTTCACATACTGCTACGATTCTTCTTACAAAATCATCTCTGTTATCGGGCGGAGTCAAATAGACATTGTCTTGAATGTCCATAGCTCTTTGGAAAATTAGAATGCACTTTTATTACTGTTTAATGTGACAGCTTGATTAAAAAAAAAATCATTATTTTTTAATTTCTTCTTTTTGTTTCTATGCATGAACATGGTTGTTTACATTTTCATATTCAAAATAAAAATCTCTATAAAACAGAGCAAAAAAAGTTAATAGTGCCATTTGAAAAAAAAAAGTTGACTATCATTTGTCAAAAACAGAACTCAAGAACAAATATTGGATCAATTCAAATTGTAGTCCATTTAAAACAATTTTGTTTGACACATCATTTATTAAAATTGTATGAAAAATAAGGAAATTACAACACCAAAGATTTTTCATAATACACCCGGTACATAAATATTTTTTTTATATAATTGATTCAAAAAATTGAAATTCACGCATAGTTATCTGTGCCTGAAGTGGGTCATTTTCTGACGTGTATTTTTTTTTGCATTGTTTGTAAGATCGAAACCATAGAAACCATACAAAACAGTGTGTGAAATGCAATTTCACGCATACGACTATTTCTGTTTTTCATTTCACGCACTGTTTTTTATTAGTTACCTAGCAACATGGTCACTGCATTGAAACTTCAGAGTTCCTTCAAAAATTTTTAATTTCAATTATAGAAAAAATATTGTTTATATTTCGTGCGTGAAGATGTTTTTGTGCATTCAAAGGCTTTATACTGCCTCGACCTTCGTCTCGGCGTAAAAGACCTTTTCATGCACAAAAAACACTCTCTTCGCGCACTTAATATAAAAATAACTGTTTTAAATGGCACAAATCTAAATGAAAAATTGACATTGTTATTTCCATTTTCAAAAGTCCCTCGAAACCGTTTTAAAACTGTAATAAAAACTAAGGAATTGAAAAAATGGCGTTATTTGTGCATCAAGGCCACAAAGTCCATCTTTTACGTCCGAGTTTTCTGATCGAGGCGCAGCTGAGGTTTGAAAACAGGCAAGGACAAAAGGCACTTTTTGCCAGAGGTGCACATTAAAGTTTTTAGGCGACCGCACGAACTACAAAGCAAAAGACATCATATCTTTTTCAAATAGATACATTTATTAACACATATTAACAATTTTCTTATAGTATTTGTTATCAGCTTGCCAACAAAACTAGAAATTTAGCATTTGCAATACAATTACTTATTTACATAATTTATGGTGACAGGACAATTGAAGCATTGGGTGGAAAAACAGCGTTATCCAGAAAACATCATTCCGAGATAAATCAATTTGAAATAATTTGAATGCTGCAAATGACAAAATTATATGAGTTATGGTGCTGTGGCTTGTGAGGATTATTATTTCACTGAGTCTCTATTGTTTTCCTTCAAGAAAACAAGTAATACTATAAAACAGATTTTTCTACAGCCCATTTAAAAAAATTATGAGAACGCTGTTTTTCTACCAAATTTAAAATCATTCAAGAAAATGCGATAAAGTAGGTGATTTTACATAACCGAACCATCGATGTCAACAAAAAAATTATTTTTAGGTTATTGTTCTACGAATTATTGGGAAAATACTCTAGAAAAATATATTCAGAACAATTTGATGACCACGTATACCATCACTATTAAACGACAATTTTCAGTGTTTTCAAGAAAAAACAGCGTTATACAGGTGGGCGGCCGTATTACGAGAACGTTTTTGAAGTTGTCTTTCATTAAAGTTGCGATTAAGGTATAAAACGATATAACTTTATGCAAATATAACAAGTGGGAAAGAGATGCATTCATGAGCATGTTCACCGCTGATACGGCCCATTGTTATTTTTTCAGTTACAACTTCTTAACCTTGCGTCAGATAAAATTGAGATTTTCACTACGGTATCCAAGATAACTCAACAATCGTTTCTACCAATAATACAAAAAACAGCGTTAATAGCTTAACGCTGTTTTTCCACCCAATGCTTCAATTGTCGGTTTCGTTGCTAACTTACTAAACAGACCAACAGATGGCGCCACGTCCGATAAAGTGCGTCCGAAAAAGAGTCACTTTTCCTCCGCTTGTGAGTACGTAAAATTACCGTTTTCATTAAGGGTGCTCCCTTGTTTTTCGGTAGCTTCATTTGCCTTTTAACACGGCAGCAAATACCGGGTGATTTTTAATAATTGACACAAATTTAGTGGGTTGGCACTCCCGAATAATTGGTACGCCTAGTCATTTGTCTGTTGATTCGTTTTCTAAATTAAGATTTTTGCAGATTAATAAATCGTAATAATGACAATTTGATTAATTTTGACTTTTGAACTGTCATATTTGAATTTGACAGTCAAGTGTTCCAACATAAAATCAAAAATATGTTGCCAACCGAACAAAAATAATTTCAATCATTAAAAGTCACCCAGTACTTCGTAAAAATACCAAATTATTCATTAATCAAGGTGGTATGGTGTTTGTCTACGGTGAAGCTCGCGCGCAGTAATGCGAGTAACTTTTTTTCAGGAGCGACTTCCAACTCGACAAGTCCCTGACCAAAGATTAGGGAATTAGGGGGAGATTCTCGAAACTTTGCAAATTTGCAAATCGTTAACGAAACGGCAAATACAATACTTCAACAATGTCGGTTGTCATGGTTTTGAATTTGCAACGCCTTATCGAGCCTTACCGAGTTTCGTGAATGACCCCCTTAGTCCTTAATTTTTGCCCTGACGCGCGTTTGTTCCCGGCAGTATTGCAGCATCTTCGTGATTACGGTTCCTTTAGCATGCACGACCCGTCCACTCAGTGACCGAAGACTGGAAACTGAGGAAGATGTGTTGGATTCTGTCGCAGCAACTCCAGGGATAAGTAAGTACCTGAGATCATTAAATTTATAATTAAACTAGGCTATGACTTTTAAATTAGATTGGCAATACTGGTGACAACTTGATTTGAATTGTCAATAGTAATATGCCGAGTGCCCGTCAAATTATCGATTATTTAATTTTCTCGAGTGCGCGAAGTGCACGAGAGGAAATTATGAGACAATTTGACATGCGCGACATGCTCTGCCAGGTGACTATACCACCCGCCAGTAACTCGTACGGTCCTCCTCGAGTTTACTTTTTCGGACCAACCGACGAAGATCGAAATTTCCGAACGAGGAAGAACCGGTACTCCACTGTACCGCACCCTGCGAGGTGCCGAAATCTGGCAAGCCGCCCCTGTACCAGGACACATGTATGCGTCTTTCTCTCCTATTTCGCTCCCCGATCCGGACAACTGAAGTTGGTTTGTAGACGGCTCCTTTGGGTCGTAAGGTGATTTACTGACAACAGTTTTGCTCTAGCGCAAATTATCGATTATTATAATTGCACTAGTGCAGATTACACTGGTCTACAGTGGAAAAATATTCTGAATAATTTTAACTAATTTTTGCTTGTCTGCCCATGCTGAATACGAGTTGATAAGTAAAAGTCATTTATTAGTTTAAGTTTTCACGATACTTGATATCAGTGATATCTTCTAAATTTAACGATCCTAACTTCCTTGAGCTTGATAATATGTACTGATATTTACTAATTAGTTGGCATCAAATTTTGAAAATATTTTGTTTTAGTGCTCTGTTCTGTATTACTAAGTCATAAAAATATTAAAAGTAAAAAAAATAACATTATATTTGTAAATTGTTTATTACAACCATTTAGGTATTACAAAATGAAGTAGATGACTAGATAACTATCCCTCCGCCACCCGGCGGCACGGCAATTTTGCCGGAGTACATACACTATTACGGATATTACTATCAAGTAATATCAAGTTTAATCTAAAAACAGCGCTAGGTTTTGTAATTTTCACAAAAATAAAAGTTAACAGGGGGTTGAAAAATTAGCGTGTGGCAATGTAGCAATGGCCTGTCTTAAAAAAAAACGCACTGTATACAGAATAATGTACACTTGCTTTCAAAACTTTCGCGTATACCTATTTTTCGCTGTATTAAATCAGGGTAATAATTAATCAACTCTGACATTTAAACTTTTGAAAAGTCAAAATGCCTCGACTGACAGAACAAGAAAAAGTTTTGATGCTTTCCAAATTAGAAGAAGAGTGGTCCATAAGAAGGGGTGCTACTCATAATGGGCAAAATAAAAGCACTGTTCTATAAATAAAGAAGAGGTGGGAACAAGAAGAGACCGTGAGTAGAAGACCGATCATAATTTTTTTAATTGCTGTCAATGTCATCCTTAACCTAATCTCAAAGTTACGCGTTCACACTTCTTAAATTTTGCAAAATCGTTGTTACTTGATTTTGAATATGTACGCGAAAGTTTTGAAAGCAAGTGTACAGAAGAACAGTATGATTTCTGTTAATTTTTGCAAAAATCTTGTAATTTTTTTTCTAGAAAATAGAAACTAATTTTTTGTATTCAGCATTATGAAGATTAATAAAAAAAGTACTTTACGCGAAAAATACTTTTTTAAAGTCAAAATTTGTGGACTAGTGTTATCGGTTGTAATTCATTTCAAGAGTTAGAGTGTAATTCGGTTGATTATTTCATGAATTAAATAGTACCATTTGACAACAGTATTTATTTTATTACTTTAGCAATAGGATTGAAAACATCTGAGAAACCTACTTGACGAATTATCGAATTATCACTATAATCCCAAAAAAAAGCCTTACGATTGGTTGAAAACGATGATGAATGAAATAATCGCTGTAATTCGATCGCTATTGCCTGAAAATAAAATATTACAGCTTTTTGACTGGCTTAAATCTTTCGAAGGAAATAGTCAATAAAACTGTATTATTTTCTAGTGGTTCATTTCTTTTAAATTAAAACGGCTGAACATAAGAGCCCTAAACATCAACAGTGTTGCCAATCTAATTTAAAAGTTACAGCCTACTTGAATTATAAATTTAAATTATCTCACGGTACAAGGAGGCTTGCCATTCAACAGGGCTTATCACAGTCAATGATATGGCGTATTTTACATACGTACAAACAAGGTTTGTACACATATCATAAATATGAAGCGACTGCAAGCGTTAAAACCCGAAAATCTTCCGCGGCGAATAAATTTTTGTGAATGCTTTTGTACTTCGGCGAGACAATGAAGATAATGAATTTGTAAAAACTTTGATGGCAACTGACGAAGCTGGGTTTACGCGTGAAGGTGTACACTTGCTTTCAAAACTTTCGCGTACACCTATTTTTCACTGTATTAAATCACGGTTGTAATTAATCAACTCTGACATTTAAACTTTGGAAAAGTCAAAATGCCTCGACTGACAGAACAAGACAAAGTTTTGTGCTTTCCAAATTAGAAGAGGAGTGGTCCATAAGAAGGGTTGTTTCTCATAATGGGCTAAATAAAAGCACTGTTCTACAAGTAATAAGTAAAGAAGAAGAGGTGGAAACAAGAAGGGGCCGTGACCGTGTCATCTTTAACCTAATCTCAAAATTACCCGTTCACACTGCTTAAGTTTTGCAAAATTGTTGTCCAAGTTGGCGTAAAAACTGAATGTAAAATTTATGGTTGCCGCTCGATATAAAAATCTTCAAAATAATGTGAATAAGTGAATAGGTACACACCGTTCACACAGAGGAGTTAAACAACTCAGTATTGTTAAATTCAATCGGTAATTTAAAAAGAAATACATAATACCGCACTTTTCACCTAAAAAATGACAATGACACTAATGACAGTGACAAAAATTGACAGTGCACAGTGAGGCGGCAAAAATTTCATAACATGGGCATGGCTTGCTTCGACTACAATCATTTAGAATAACCCTGTATTTTATTAAATGTCGATGGGAGAATGAAAAGTTTAATACATTACACGCTGCGAAAGCTCTTTCACGTGCTTGGAGCTTTTAAATAATCTCGGCTAAACTTACGCTTCGTACCTCGGCCATTTAAAAACACCTCGCACATAAAAGTAAACTTTCGCAGCTTGTAATGTAAAGAACACTATTTTATTATTCCTACTATACCTACCCAAAAAATTTATCTGATACGGTAGAGGATCTACATAAAATACAAATTCACGATGAAGCCCAAATAATGTAACAAATGTAAGTTGCAAACTGTTATGTGTTATTGTGGCTGCAGGATTTTATTAAGTTTCTGGTAGAATCCTGTGGTCACGGTTGCCGATTTCCTTTCGGATTCTGGGTCGGTTCTTTTATATGATACTTTTATTTTTATTTTTGTGATGTCTGTTTATTTGTTATATATTTTTTCATTCTGTATTGTAGCATTTGTTTTTTTTTTTTTTTTTGTATTTAAATAGCGTATGCTAATAAAGTATTATTATTATTTTTTTCGTATCCCACCTCCACCCGGCGGCACGGGGCAATTTTGCCGGAGTACATACACTATTACGGATAATACTATCAAGTAATAGTGCAGTGCTTATCAACATAATTACCGGCGTCTCGCCTCCGCATTTTGACTTTTTTGTGTTTTATGTTCTGTGTCAATGATAAGGAATTTCCTCACGATGTGACATTAGTATAATAATATACCTTTTTGAATTTCAACCACCAATATGTTCTCTAAGTCCAAAATTTTTAAATTTTTAAAAAGAGATTGGGGTACTATTCCTGTTGCTGAAATTATAAATGGTAAAATCGAAATTTTTTCTAAACACCAAAGATTTCTCATAGCAACGGAGAGTTCTAAATATTTATTAATTTTTGTATTATACGTCTGTGTTATATTGTGTGAATTTGGAACAGCTATATCTAACAGATATGCTTGCTTTTGTTGTTTATTTAAAATAATAATGTCTGGTCTGTTATGCTGAATGTGAATGTCAGTTAAAACTGTCCGATCATTATATTATTATTTATTATTATTTTACAAAACAACTAAACAATCGATAACAAACTTTGACTATTTCTACACAAAAATCATCCAAGGAATTTTTTCGTATCTTGAATAAATTTTATGTTATTGGATAATGAAAAAGAAAAACCGAAAAATTTCAAATTGTAACTTTTTAATGATTTTTTTTTTCAGAGCCACTTATTTTGATACCCTCTACAACATGCCGATAAATGGAATAATTATTAATTAAAAGGTAGGAGAAATATACCTACGTTTAATTTTATTTTGTCAAAAATTTAACAAATTCTAAAAACACAATTAAACACAAAATATCTGACACTCTGTATGATTTTTGAACATATGTATGTAAACTAGACAAAAATGAATAGGGAATTCCACAATTTTTCTTGGAAAGCAAAATAATTGCCCCAATCCTCCGACGTATTCTTAAATACAGGGTGTAACAGACATAAGTACATTAATTTTAACCAGTAACAGAACTCGGTCATGGTGAACAATTTTTCTATGTACCATTTTTTCCAAATCGGCAATTTTGTTTAGCATTTTCCCCCCATAAATTAACGAGGCGTTTGTGTAAACCTCTAAGCATAGGTTCTAATAATGGGCAGTATTTTGATTTCGTAAAAATGCTTAAAAAAAAGAAAGGTTACCCCGAGGGAGGGCGGGCTGCTGAGGCTTTCCATAGCCTTTTCAACCACACTAACGGGAAGTTGGGGATGAGTGCGGTGAGGATGGGTGCGGAAGGAAGGTGGTAGGTACTGCAGAGGTTGATACTGACCCAGCATTCGCCTTATCTGTGATATGAGACATATAACGATGTGATGGTGTGGGGAAACCTCTGAAAAAAACCCACACCTGGTTAGGCGGCACCGGGGTTAGAACCCGGAACCTCCCGAATGTAAAGTGGCGTCCTCGTCGAAAAATAGTCAATTTTGACTTAAATTGTAAATCATTTTATTCGGAATCATTAGATACATTTTTAGCAAATAAACAATTAATTTGATGCAGTTTCATTGCTATTGCTTTTCGACTTTCAGTAAGTACGCCACTGGAAAAACCTTATAATAGGGCGGAAAGTGGCCTATTACTAACCAAGAGAGGGAAGTAAAGATAAAAAGGAATGGTGAACTTTCCGCCCTCGCATAAGGTTAGGAATGTGCATATTACAATACAATTCCGAATAAAATAACTTTACAGGCCCGGCAGGCTGTAAACCAAAGCAAAAAGTCCGCAAATGGGAAATTTGTCTACAAAGACAACGTAGATTTTTTGATTATATTCGCTGGCTGGTCTTCTTAAATTTAAAATTTGTTAGTAACATTGATGGGCAGTTGTGCGTAAAACGTTGTACGTACCTCAGACCGAAAGGCGAAAGACCTTTACGCCCTTGGACGTCGGACCTCAAACTTCGTCCGCGGGCGTAGAGTTAATCTTTTGGCCCTCTATACGTAAATAACTACAATTTAAGTCAAAATTGACTATTTTTCGAGGAAGACTTTACTGAGCTGTAAATACTGACCCAGCATTCGCCTTATCTGTGATATAAGACCTGTGCTCATACCACGATATGATGTAGTGGGGAAACCCCTGAAAAAACCCACTACAGATCAGGTGGCACCGGGGTTAGAATCCGGGACCTCCCGAATGCAAAGTGGCGCGCTAGGCGCTTGACCACAGTGCTCAGTTTTTTTTTTTTTTTTTTTAATTGCCATTCCCGTTTTTTGCCATACGGCTTTTACGGTACCTTTCGGTCGGCCGTTTTTCCAATTCATTTTCCTTGTTCCTTTGCCTATCGGTGATGCGACGGGGCTCCGGGGCACTTTCCCCGGCCACCCACGCCCATTCCACCTCACATTCACAAACATACACAACAACATTTATACACCCATGGGCACCCTTCCCGACGGGACTCGAACCCGTGCTGACCTCGCGGTGGTGGCCGAAAGAGTGTTGATTCTTCCTTCCACCACCCTACCGTCAGCCCCTGATAGACATACACACACATCCATGGCCGGGCGGAGGTTCCTTCCTTTGAAAAAATCCTCCCCCTTCGGTGGGATTCGAACCCACTAGCATCGGGACCGCGACCTCGGAGTACTTTCTCCGACAGCCATGCGGCCACCGAGCCACCTAAAAAAATGTGGAACGCTTCACGATTTTGCGTGTCATCCTTGCGCAGGGGCCATGCTAATCTTCTCTGTATCGTTCCAATTTTAGTATATGTACCGCCGAAGCGAGTGCTCAGTTAAAAATGCTAAGAAACGGTCGTCATATTTATAGTGACTACTGGTCTCCAGTGGCGGGTAGCGAAATTTTTGGGAAATTTTAAGGAATTTTAACTCATTAACGAGAACTTTTTTTTAATAAAAGTTGTTTTATTACCAGTTAAAATTAATGTACTTATTTCTGTTACACGCTGTATAGTAGATAAATTTGAAATGTTACAGGTATGTACTTGAAACGTTACATTTAATGTCTATAGGTATAGATTTTTTTCAAAATTCAAAAAAGAAGAAATTCCCTATTCATTTTTGTCTACTTTATTGTGATAAACATCCAGTTAAATGTATGGCGTAAAAGAAAATATGTACTTTAAGTTAAAGATAAACAATACCATCAATTTACCAATTTAAGAGAAACAATTTATGCATTTTAAACTATGTAATATCATCAACATCATGAACAATATTAAAGGCATATGTGACATTTCATAGATTTTTATGTAGGTATACTTTCATAAATTTCAATCCTATTGAATTGTTATTGTATTCGTACGTTAAATGTAATGGACCTTTTTAGTAACCATTTACTGATTCAAAATCATTAACGTACATATTTGAATTCAGTTTGGTGATGATACTGATGATGCTGTATCTAGTTATATACTTCAGTACTAAATAGCCTACAACCAATTTAGTCATTTACTGGGTTATTATTGTGTAGAACACAAATAATCATCTAGCATCACACATCTCGAGTGAGCATAATTTGGCAGTGTTTATCCGTATGCTTATTACAATAATTATAGCAGTTTTTTGTAATCATGTCACATTTCTAAGAAATAAAAAATAAGAAGAAATTAACGTCATTATAGATCAAATTTAGATGTGAATATCCTCTTACCTTCCTCAAATACATTAATAAATATTATTCGTTACATACACAGGTTGCTGACATCAAAAAGATAGTTTTTATTTCAGCTCAGTAATTATGTCAATTAATAATTGCAGTTGGTAGTTTAAAAATGAAAGTAGATGGTAACATTACTCTTATGCAATTTTTTCAAACGAATGAATGTGTGAAAATTTGTAAAAAAGTATTTGACAGCAAAAATATTGTGAACTGCATTAATTAATTGTAAAGATGAAAAATAATATGTTTTCTACCACTTCCATATACAGGCTTCTTTATAAACCACATTTTGGGTTTTCTTCAGTGAAACAAGGGTTTTTCCTAGGTGAGTAAGTTAAAATAGACGATCACTGTTATTCGTTTAATTTTAATAAAACAGGCCATGTAAAACGGTCCATGCATGAGAAACGCAGTTTTCAGGTAGATTGAAACCAATAATTATGTCCATATTTATCCACAGAAAGAATAAATAAAATAGTAATAAAAAAAACTATGTACATATACATACGAGTATATATTTTATGTTCCGACCGAAAACACTTTTTAAAAAATAATACCTTTATTAAACACAAGTTACAAAATTAGATATGATTACGACAGTGACAGTGTCGTATACAAAGATGTTAAGAAAAATGCCCCCGTGTACGCCCCGTGTGGACGTTACGTTTGTCTTATATAGTTTACAGAAAGTAATAAAATTGACATGTGAAGTAAATCCAAGTAGATAAAGTAGTAAAATGATACAAACGAAATATTAGAATTTTAGATAAGTGGTGACAAAACTAAAGATAAAGAAAATAAATGAGCTTTACAGTCAAAAGTTACATCTCAGTTAAAAGCAAAGAAATAAATCAGCTTAAATTATTATTGGAGTCAGGGTCAGTTATCACTCGTCCGGGCGGCGATGTCAAATTGCGGCGAGGATCGACGGTTTTAAAATCCTAAGTACTAAATTGCAGGGCACGGTTAGTTTGGGTCTTAATAACCTGATGTAAACTGCAGCGCTTATAATCTTTATAAAGGGTCGGCTTATCATTTAGAAATTTTCAGGAGCACTGCACTTCTCAGTTCATTATCCAGATGTATCAACGATGTACCTGATGCTCTTGAATCGATTCAAATTAAAACTAATCGAAATCAGGATTTTTTTCAGGTGAATGACAAAGAAACACATATTACATATAATTTTTTCTTGCCACACAAATTTGAAATTTTTGTCAACATCGTCAAAAATTTACGTGCACGGTACGTTTTCACACTGTACAAATTTTTTTAAACAATTATTTACTGTTCACGGATACAAAAATGGATTATGTGCCTCTTGTGTTCGCTTTTTTGACCGACAAAACTGCTCAGAGTTATGAGCACTGTTTACAGTTCGTAACGAGTTTGTGTTCTGTATTTCAATTTTTCAGAAGCCGGAGGTAAGGGATAGTTATTATTTATAATCGTCTACCTGCCCCCTCTCTGGGGGGTAAAATGATAAGCCCTGCTGGGCGCACTCGAATTCCCGTCTGACTTATTTCTTGTCATAATGTAATGCAAGAATTCCCGTCAGTTGATTATCAACTGATATAATCCATAACTCGAGTTCCCGTCAAGGGTAAAAGAGCGCTTCAATCCCTTACTTACCTACCCCTCTAGCCGTTGCCAGGTACCATTATTGTTTACCATTACGTGGACCAAAAAAAAATGTTTAAAATTTTAAAAAGTTACAAATACCATGTGATCAACAATTATATACTTAGATAAGGGGCGGCTGTGACTTTGACAGTGTCAGATTTTTCGTATTTTTGCTAAGTCAGCTAATAAACCTCAAACAACTGTCACTATTAACCGAATTTTAACGCAAAAATGGTTTTTATTTCAGAACATAGAAGATTCATCATTGAATCTTACTTTCGTAACAGTGCTTTCAATAACCAAGGTTTTTTTCTGGCGGGAATTCGAGTCTAGAATTTCGGGTGCATTTTAACCTTGACGGGAATTCGTGTGCAGGATTAAAGGGCCTATGTCGAAGCCCAGGTATAAAATATTATGCTGACGGGAACTCGTGTGTACCGGCCCTGCTATCTATTTACTTATTTGGAAATCAGTACCTGCCTCCCCTAAAAGATTAAGACTTGACCGCCGCCGCAATTTGATACTGCCCCGTCCGGGATGGTGCACTGTGAGAGCTATAACATACTTGTGCAAGTCGCAAAATGTAGCTTGATACTTGGGAAATGGATGCTCAGTGAAATTGTGGGAAGTAGTGTAAACGAAGCCGTTGGAGGATTTTCGGTCTTTCTTGCAACTCGGATTTCTCATTCTATCTGCGCATTTCAAGTATCAAGCTACGTTGTTTTCATCTCGAAAAATAATTCCGGTAAAAAAAGTCAAAGATATCGTCAACAGTGTATCCATACCGTTTGGATTCCTCAAGGTTTTTTTTTTTAATTTTAAATAGTGAATTCTTCAAACTAATTGTCAAAAAGTAAATTTTTCGTGACATTCATTTTATTCATTTGATTTCGCTGCTCCAGTCAGGTAAACAAAATTTTTTTAATCGGTTAATTCTCACATAAATGAAACGTGCGTGTTCAGCCAATCAGAGCGCTTGCTTTCTTCATCCAATCAAAAATGTTTATCGAGATAAAAACGTCCTAATATTCCTGTCAAAAGTGATTAAAATTGCATGCTACTCCTGTCAGATTCTCAAATTGTTTTTAATAATAAATAACACAACCTAATTTTTTATATCTGATAAATTCCCCAATTTTCACTTAAATAATTTTGCTTTAGTTTAGACAATTTTACTCGTTGATATTTGGCACAGCCATCTCTACTACTCTACTAAGTAGAGTTGGCTGTGTATTTGGACATTTTTATTCAAAAGTTAAACCCTCGAGGTAAAGTTCTCGGACCTAACCAGCAATAAAAATGCCCAAATTCAACTCGTAAAATTGTCAAAGCAAAAAGTTTTCTTAAAATTGAAAAATATATCCGATAAAAAAAATTAGGTTATTTTACCTTTGTTTAAAGCAGCGTTTCTCAAAGTGTGCTCCGCGGAGCCCCAGGGCTCCGCGAAAGATGCGTAGGGGCTCCGCGGCCGCCGTCTAGTGTCCACTGGACCCCAAAGCCCCAAAGTTTATCCTCTCAAGAGTATGAAAAAGTAATAGACTTGATTTCCGATTCTGCACAAAAACTGATATTCGAAAAGCAGTGTGCAGCAGAATTTTGGTGCAGCCTAAAACAGAAGTAGGTAGATAGAGCTGTCAAAGAAAACTGTTTCCATCCTTTTACCCTTCGTAGGCACATATTATCCGTTCACTTGACACTATCAGGTTGACAGGCTGTTGGTATTTTTTTTTTAGTAGCCTTCCCCTTTCACGACTCCTGGCCTATCAGGTACCTTGCGGTCTGCTAATTGTTTTTTCCTCCTTCTCCCCTCTTTTTTCCTTAGGTGGTGCGGCGGGGCTCCGGGGTACTTTCACCGGCCACCCACGCCCACCCTCTCCTCAAATTTTTTATAAAAACAGCGACATTTCTTGACAATATGAAGGAAAGTACTCCAATTTTCGTAGTCGTAGTTACTGACTAGTAAAAAAACATATTTTTTAATATTTAAAATAAACAAGATCAAAGTTGCACCTTTTGAGCCCCCATATCTTCAAATCTAAAAAGTATAGAATTTTTAAATTATTTTTTGCGCGATTGTACTCTATTTGGTTGTTTACCACGTCTGTTTCCAAGATGGTAAGCTCTGTTTACTCGTTGCTAACGATAAACTCGATGGTAAGTAATTTTTGGTGTTCTAGAACGGTAAGTAAAGTTTATTCAAAATTAATCGATTATTATAAAATAAATAATAATAAAAATTTGTTACACAGTCTAGGACTGGTTTTACAAATCTATGAGGGGCATGATGACCAACTCAATAGACCGGGACCAATGGCTTAACGTGACTTCCGAATCACGAGACAGAATATAGCCTTTTTTTTTATTATTTTAAATTTCGCCCTGGGTCGGAATCGAACCCGCGACCCTCGCGTTCCTGAGCCGAAACGGACTCCCTTAGGCTATATTCTGCTAATTATTATTATTATTATTATTCTTGCACCGTTTTGGCTCAAAGCGAATATAAAAAACGTCATGATATATTCGCAAAAATTATACACATGAATTTAGCAGTTAAATTCAATCTGTTAAAGGATACACAACCACATTACATTTATAAACCAGAAAGTTGTTTAGAAAATGACAATTACAAATTATATTTTGATCGCACAGTTTTAACTGACATTCACATTCAGCATAACAGACCAGACATTATTATTTTAAATAAACAACAAAAGCAAGCATATCTTTTAGATATAGCTGTTCCAAATTCACACAATATAACACAGACATATAATACAAAAATTAATAAATATTTAGAACTCTCCGTTGCTATGAGAAATCTTTGGTGTTTAGAAAAAATTTCGATTTTATCATTTATAATTTCAGCAACAGGAATAGTACCGCAATCTCTTTTTAAAAATTTAAAAATTTTGGACTTAGAGAACACATTGGTGGTTGAAATTCAAAAAGGTATATTATTATACTCATGTCACATCGTGAGGAAATTCCTTAACATTGACACAGAACATAAAACACAAAAAAGTCAAAATGTGGAGGCGAGACGCCGGTAATTATGTTGATAAGCACTGCACTATTACTTGATAGTATTATCCGTAATAGTGTATGTACTCCGGCAAAATTGCCGTGCCGCCGGGTGGAGGTGGGATAGTAACCAAATAATTTTTATGTAGACAGAATTTGAAGACAAGATGTTGGGGCACTTTCTGGAAACTCATAAAGCTCTTGTAGTCGGCTTTCCTTGGCGCTGCATTGAAATAGCATTAGCAAACTTGCCGCGACATTGGCATTGTCAAAATTTTCAATACCCCGCATTTTCCTTGTCTTCTTGATGAGGTACACATTGAGGTTGTTGGTTTCGAAAATAATTCTTCATTTATGTAGACAGAAGTTGAAGACAAGATGTTAGCACTTTCTGGAAACTCACACGGCTCTTGTAGTCGGCTTTCCTTGCTGCTGCAATGAAATAGCATTAGCAAACTTGCCGCGACATTGGCATTGCCAAAATTTTCATACCCTGCATTTTCCTTGTCTTCTTGATTACAAATTGAGATCGTTGGTTTCGAAAATTCTTCATTTATGTAGACGAAAGTTGAAGACAAGATGTTAGCACTTTCTGGAAACTCACACGGCTCTTGTAGTCGGCCTACCTTGCCGCTGCAATGAAACAATTTTAGTAACAGACTTGCCGCTACATTAGAATTGTCAAAATGTTCATACCCCGGATTTTCTTTGTCTTCTTGATTTCATATTGAGTTCGCTGGTTTCGAAAATTCTTGATTTATGTAGACAGAAGTTGAAGACAAGATGTTAGCACTTTCTGGAAACTCACACGGCTCTTGTGGTCGCCATTGCTTGCCGCTGCAATGAAATAATATTAGCGAACTTGCCGCGACATTAGTATTATCAAAATTTTCATACCGCAAATTTTCCTTGTCTTCTTAATTACACGTTGAGGTCGTTAGTTTCAAAAAGTCTTTATTTGTGACGCACCCCACATTCAAAGTTTCTTCTACAATATCCACTTCGTTTTCGGAATCACTAATATCACTCATTTTACTGCTTGTTTTTCAACACAACTGGCGATATTTGCGCACAAAAACTGCAATGGCGGTAGTTGTTTGCAGATTGCCTTAGAAACGCGATACAAAAAGTCGACATTGTGGCAACACGATGTGAAGGGCGTCGTATCGCATTGCATTCTAGTTAGGAATGTTTTGTAATAAATATTCAATCGCGCAAAAAATCTCATAAGCATGACGAACGTTAATGACAATGTACGGATCTCAGACAATATTGGAGTCGTTGCAAGCTCCTCCTCCAAACAATTGTCTTCGATCCGTACATTGTCATTACCGTTCTTTATACTTAATATACTATTTCTCATTATTTTCTAACATGAGTTGACATTGCCCCATTGAGTGGTTCCGCGAATTTTGGGGTACCCGGTATAATTATTCTTACTAATTTCCTTCATTACCATTTTTACTTTATTTGTTTTGGAACTATGTAATTAGATAATGTGCTATGGGCTCCGCCATCTTAGATTTGACTTTATAGGGGCTCCGCGTTTAAAAAAGTTTGAGAAACGCTGGTTTAAAGGAATATCCAAAGGGTCCAAAACAAATCACTATTAGAATCTAGAGTAGGAATTTATCTTTGATTAAAAGAGTATCCAAAAGGTCCAAAATAATGGCTTCGATAAAATAAGCTTCATCCATGAAGAAGTTATTTCCAAAGTCCAGTGTGGATAACAGTAACGTTTGCATCGAGTGTTGGAAAATTACTATCGTACATTAAATTCTTCATCTTCTGAATGCCTCAACGAATCTTACACCATATACCTTATTGTAATAAGCGTGGTAGAGAAACTCTTCACCAAGAAAATTTAAATAAAGAAAAATAAAGCTATAAAGCTTGTGTCATCAGTCCCAATGTAGGTATGGGGCTATAAAAGGCTGTAACTATTTTTGATAGTTTGTTAATATTTTTTTCTACTAGAGTTTGGAAAACTAACATATAGTAATTTGAGTTAGGAAAAGTGGAATATTTTCTAATAAGGACGGAATAGCTATTTATGTAACCAGTTAGGAAATGCGTTATTTTGTGTAACGAGTGTAACGAGTTACACAAAATTGCATTTCCTAACGTGTGACATACAAGATTTTTTCTAATTTTGACAAAAAAAAGTTTCTTCGAACGTTAAATGAAGTAATGAATTTCATTAATAATAAATTATTATTGTGTTAAAATATCAAGTAGGTAAGTAGGCACGGTTATTTTGCTTAAAAACAAAAAATATGACAGTGTCAAATTGATGATACAATAAATTTTTCCTAACCAGTTAGGAAAGATTTTACTTTTCGTAACCAGTTACGAAAAGTGTGACGTTTCCAAACGTCAACTAATTTTGAAAAGTGTCACTTTATATGTTGAAATTAGAAAAATAATATTTCAACACTAAAAGTTCAATTTTGATCGTTTCCTAAGATACGTAGGTAACTTGAAATCTGTCAAACATAACCTAAAAATTTACAACTAATTAATGTTTTTTTAAGACTTTTACAAACTAACGCGAAAAACGTTGTTCAATATTCATGCGCTGTTATTTTTCAGGTGTTCGGCCTGTTTTGCATATTCTTAACAATTCACTTGTATTAGACATTTTAATAAGTAGAATTTCCGTAAATTTACTCGAGCGAACAATTTAAACGCCTTCAAAAATTTTGTTTTTTTTTTATAAACAAAATTATTTCTCTGTCGTACGAAAGCAGAACAATCATGATTCCGCTTTTTAATTTAGAAATAATTAATAGGTACTCCTAGGGCCAGTTTATAGCAGCGAAATTAAGTTAATTGTAATCAAATGCGAGATTAACTGAACACGTGCTCCGATTGAACCAATCGAAGTTTCGGATTGATGGGTTAATCGCGCATTAAAATTTAATTCGAATTAAATATTTAATTCTCATTCTATAAACTGGCCCCTAGAATATTAAAAATAACCAAATTTAATTTATTTTCCAAACTCAAGTAGAAAAAGTCATGTGTGCTACATGCAGGAAATCCACTTTTTTTCGTATACGGTATGTTTAATCTCGGCTATCGCCTCGATAAAAAATGCCTAATCCGGAAAAAAATTAAGTACATTTTTCCTAACTCATTGCACAAATGGCTATTGAAATATTGCTTTGGTAAAACTTACCTTTAAATCAAGTCTCTGGTGTGTACAAACGTCATTTGGAATTTATTTTTAATTAATTTTCTCAAATACGCGTAGGCCTATGTCTCTTGTCAAACACAAAATTGTCTTCAGAATAACCAACTTTTGCATTGCCACCATATGAAAAAACGTCATAACCTTTTGTTATAGTCAAGTGACAGCTTAAATTACCAAGTGGTAATTTAAAAACAATGTTTTTCCAAAATGGATCGCTTTTATTCATTGTTTACTTTATATAAAAATAAGAAATTATGTATATTGCATGACCAGTAAAAAACAGGCTACCTTGAAATTAAGAATAAATGTATGGATACTATGAACATGTATTATTATTATTATTTATTGTTATGCAGAATCAGAGCACTGGAACGGGACTGTACGAAGAAGGAACAGGGAATGACCTATAAGCATTAACTTGGGTTATTATGTTTCAATATTCCAAACTGAAATTGTGATAATCACTGCTTGTGCTTGTGCATTATAGCAATAGGAGGATTCAGACAAAGTGTCCTAAAGAATCAAGCCACAGTCATACGCAACCGATTCTTTAGGAGGCTTTGATTCAGAGCTGAACCGGTAACATAATAGAGTGAACCGAAAGTTGATTCTAGGGCACCAGGCCCTAGAAGGAAATGAAAGGGCAGATCACTTTGCAAAAAAAATATCTGACTGAGTTCAAAGAACCAGAACCCACCTGCGTATAAGACCGCGAAGGGGCTAGTAAGGGATCTAGTAGCAAAGAAGCAGTAGTGGAGGTTGATTGAGAAGCCCAAAAAAAAACCGGAAGGAATTCTCAATTGGGCATATCAAAAATCAGGTTGCGACGGGTCAGATGACAGGACACTACCGCCTTAGGAAGAATCTCAACGTGACTGGGGTTGCGGTGACAGAAGATGCCTCTGGAAGATTATGTGATAAGACTGATAAGGAGGACGAAACCTCCCTCTCACATTCTACACGAGGATTTTTCCCGGAGCCCGAAGAAATAGCAAGCGTACTCATGGGTGATGTCCACAGCTTCGTGGAAGCCGTGTCACGGTTAGGGTGTTACAATAAATAATAAGTTTCAGTGCGGTGAGCTTTGAACCACAACCTTTGAAAATAATAATAAAAATATATGTTACGTAGATATATGTATGTAACTGTATATTTAATGATGATATCTATCCATTTTGTAATTAATTAGGTGAAAAAATCTTTATTTCGTGTCCTTGTACGGTAGACTGCACGTTGGTAATCTGATTTCTTAATATAATTTATGTTGTGTGATTCACTATTAGTGGGAGTTTTACGGTATAAAAATTCAAATCGGAGGCATCACACATTCACTTTCATCATGAATCAAAAGTTGCTAAACCCTACCACAATAATCTCATAAATTTTATTCAAATATTTATAATAATTAAATACTTTCAGCAACAGTATGGGCGCAAATAAATCATTTTCGCTTTTATGTCATTGATTTTAACACTTAAGGAAAATCTAATCCTAACAGTCTTTAAAAAAGAAGTTATCACTAATTCTGCCATTGCACTTCATATTCATAGAAACATATTACATTACAATGCAAGACGATAAAAGTGTATTTTATCTTCGAGACCGTTTTTTAGCGTCGAGACGTTAGTGGCTAATTACGCTCGAGAAGAGAATTAAATTTTATCATCGTGTATAATATTCTATTTTTTCTATAGCATTTGTTTTTTATTATTAAAACATTTTTTTAAATCATTACTAATCGTTTCAGGTTTTAAAATATCGTTAGTATGAGCGTTGTTAGGGTAATAAAAAAATACTTTTTTCTATAGCAGATGTAAAGTGCGCTTTTATCTATTCAAATCAAAAGGTCAAGTAGCATTTTAACCGCAAAGTATACATATTAAAGAACGAGTTTTATAAGGGTTGATTTGGCGCACGAATCCCAGGTGTAGAAAACGACCCGTAGGGGAGTTTTCTATAGGACGAGTGCGCCAATGCCCTTATAAAACGAGTTTTTTATGTTATTTTTTAGAATTTGCACCCTTGTTTTAATTTTTAAATAAAAAAATGAAATTTTCAAATTCTAGGGAATTTTGTATTAATTGGTAATTCAAGGTAACGGATGCAACTACATCTGCAACACATGTTAAAACGTAGAGTTTGAACATTAATATTGGAAGTTTTTTAGTGTAAATGACAATAATACACTGAGATAGTGATAAAAATTTTCTTAGATATCCATTAAACGACGAGTGCTTTAATAGATAGCCATAAACTACTCCAAATTGAATACAATCATAGACCTATTAGAGAGGCAAATTCTAAAAAGTAATTTTTTTTTTTATTACCCTAACAACGCTCATAGTTATCTATGCGTGAAGTGGGCATTTTCTTATATATATATTTTTTTACATTGTTGTAAGATTGAAACAATAGAAACAATACACTGTTTTCTACTAGTTACCTAGCAACATGGTCTCTGCGTTGATACTTGAGATTTCCTTCAATTTGAATTTTAATATTTACTTCTGAAAGCAATTATAGAAAAAATATTGTTTATATTTCGTGCGTGAAGATGTTTTTTGTGCATTCAAAGACTTTGCTGCCTCGACCTGCGTCTCGGTGTAAAAGACCTTTTCATGCACAAAAAACATTCACCTCACGCACTTAATATAAAAATAACTATATGTATTAATGTATTGACGCAAATGGTTTACATTTTAAACATTTAAAAAACGAATGTTGTATCGGGTGTTTTTTTTTTAATTTCACCTCATAGTATAGTGAACGCACTATACAGGTTACGGTATACGGATCAGCTGTTTAAATCTTACGTTTACACGAGTGGTGCGTTCACAATCGACTTTTCAACGCCTATTACGAGGTGATTTTTTTTAAACACCTGATATTATAACATTACTATAATTATGATATTGTTGTACAGAGAATTTAGAATGTTTTAAAATGATATATCATTCACCCCTGTTCCCTATGTAAGTATAACGATTTGCAAAAAGATGGTCACTCTGGCCAGGAAGATAAAAATGCGCTGCTACATAACTCTGTAATGATATAGGTACATAAGGTAGTGGATACTTATCGTTGGCCCACCTGTATACATACTGGTATATGCTTGTTTGAATGCATTGTCATGCTATTTGTAAATGCGCATGGTTGAGTAACAGGAGCATTATCTAAACATTATAGCTGTAAAACCAGGCAACTTCCTTAAATGATGAATTTTGCTTGATAGATGAATAAAATAATCAGTGAATATTTTAAATTGTTTTGTTATACACTTAAGCTTTACCTCAAACAATAAACTAATAAAAAAGAGAAAATAAAAAATTGAAAATTCGTTGCCAAATTAAATTGGAGTACAATAAAATACACTAGAATTTTTAAAACGGTTTAAAAATAAATCACTTAAAAGTGATCCACTTATTTAATTGTATTGATATGTCCTACATGCATCTATATAAACACAACAGCAAGTGTCCTAACAATATCAGTTTCTCTGGAAACTTGGAAATAATAAATTATCACACTATCTATGTCGAGAGTTAGTAGGTAATAAAAGAGTAAATAGTAATTTAGAATGTTGTATATCAGTATATCCTAATGAAAAATTTATGTGAGAAATTCAAAGCAACCTACAAATTTTCTTTAACATATTCATGCTCGTTTATTTATTTTGCCAAACGATTATGTACATACATGCGTGGGCATTTTTTTTGCTATTTTTTAATCCACGTATCTTGCAACATGATGTAATGACGCCACATAATTTATTACCAGTTAATGTACTGCATTAATGTATTCAATAAAATCTATTGAAAATTATTAATTTATTTCTTCAGTTAATAAGGCCAGATTTGGTGAATGTTAATAAAAGTGCCTGTAACGTAACATGTCACGATAAAGGAATGCATATTTTGATGTTTAAATTGTTTAAAAAGATTTGACATTTAAGTTTAGTAACCTTGCTCTGTACTGAATCTGGTTCGATATACTCATCACTTATAGTGGGAATCTCTCATATAAAAGCAATCATCTGAATTTTAAAAGTATCACTGTTTCATCGACCCAATATCCATCACCACCTCCTAATATGAAACGAGTAAGCGTTTTTTCCGTGTGAAACCATTGACCCTTGCAATAATGCTTTTTTAAATATTTTAGGTAACTGTAATTGCCGCCCTTTTTGGATTGGCTACTTGTGCTGGTCTTAATTCACAATACTTACCACCAGGCAGATCACCGGGTGGTGCCTTTGGTGGCCAAGGAAATAGATTTTCATCATCTTCATCCTACAGTGGAGGTGGCGGTGGCGGAGGCGGTGGAGGTCGTTATTCTGGAGGTGGTCAACAGGTTCCAATTTTACGTCTAGACAACGTTAATAACGGGGATGGTTCCTACAATTACGCTTACGAAACGGGCAACGGTATTTCGGCCCAAGAAAGAGGTCAATTAAAGAATCCCGAAACCCAGGTGGCTGATGGTTCTTTCACTTTCCAATCTCCAGAAGGACAACAATTTACCGTCACCTATATTGCCGATGAAAATGGTTTTCAACCACAAGGTGCTCATCTTCCTACACCGCCTCCAATCCCCGAAGCTATATTGAGATCCATAGAACAAAATAGAGCAGAAGAAGCCAGTGGTGGATATCAAGGTGATGGACAGTACCGACCACAAGGACAATACGGTGGTTCATCTCAGTCATTCGGTGGATCAGGGGGCCAACAAGGATACAGATATTAGACTTCGTTTCGGCATAATTTTTTTGTATTTAATATAACTTAACCAAACGCACATTAGAATAATAAATTTTTATACAACGAATAAATCTTCTCTGTATTCAACACATTTACGATAACGCATGCTCCATGAAGAACTGAATTTTGGAGTTCAATCGGAATGCAGTGGTAGGTACGTAATATTCTTTAGAATAAAAACGAATATGATGGTTTACAGAAGATAAGATATTTCTTGAAAAGTGTAGTTTATGGTAGTTTATTTGACCAGTTCTTGTGTAAATTGGGGGACACACACGAACGAGTTGAATACAACGTGTTTTTGTTCGACGAGCCCCTTAAAGGCTCCAAATCGCTTAAAATCTTTAAAATTAGCTTGACGTTTCGTTTTGACAATTGGTGACATTTATCAAAATCCGTTCACATAGGAGAAAATTCTCAAATTCTGACAGTGTCGAACAAAAAAAAACTATTTATCCAAGACTTGTTAATTATGAAGTCATAATAATGCCGATTTTGAATATATTATGAAGTCTATAAAACACTAGTGGACTTATGGAGCCATAATTAAACTGTTTTTATAATTAAACAGTTTAGAGAGAATTGAACAGTTTATTGAATGTCAAAAAATTTAATACATAAAATTATATGAAACAGGAATCGCAGATGAAATTGTTGAGGCTTACGAAACGTTAACATTTTGTATTAAACGATAAAATAAATTTTTACAGTTACAGAAGCAGGTGTTGCATAAAACTATATATTACACTCGTGCCTTAACAGCAAATAAGTTCCTCAAGAAAAATTAGTCCACTCGAGCAAGCTTTCGTAGCTAAACATTTCTTTCGTGACTTATTTGCCTTATAAGACACTTGTATAATAAATAGCTATAATTACGACGAATTCATATTCAGATATAGATACATATGTATTTTTTAATTTCTCGTAAACAGGTAATTTACTTTGTAAAAAACATTTCGTAAGGTGTATAATCAAATTTTGGAAAAAACGTTAGTGTGAATAATACAGTGAGCGGCAAAAGTATGGAATAAATAAATTTTGTTATCTTACATAAGGAAATTTTTGAGAAAAAAAATAGTAAAGTCGGAAAAAATAAATTTTATAACTAACAAGAACAAGTCAAAAAATCAAGTAGGTAAATGAAACAGTCAAATGTTACTGTCAATTTCACTCGTATGTGTTATTTGTTTTACAAAATGTTTTCGAAAATGACTCATTTAACTGAAACACAACGTATAGAAATTTTAATTTTCATTGGGTGCGGGATGGCAAACTGGGGGATGGCAATTCGAACATTTAATACCATAATTTTAAGTACTTACTTATGGTCGTTTGCACCGACGTTCCTTATTTTTAAACAAAGCTTAAAAACAATTGTTGCTACGATTTTAATCATTGTAATCAAGGTTTTAAAGTCTTCTTAATTTTAAACTACGACAATTCGAATGTCAGAATTTTTTTTTGTGTAAAACTAAGAAAATGTAATGGCCGGGGCAGATAAAATGTTACGTTGTTCTTAGTATACTAACACAGTTTTTAACTACAATTGAACTGTCCAAAGATTTTTTTTTTAATTGTTTAATTTTTAAGGAATTTATTCCATATTTTTGCCGCTCACTCTATACTTATAGACTTATAAATTGTACAACAAAACTACTACACTACACTACTACGTTTCTCAAAGTGTATCATATAGTTTTTACGATGGCAATTAAATGTGGTAAAATAAATGCAATCAAAATATCAACACACGTAACGATAGCTATATATCATGTACAAAACAATGCAATATCTGTTTTCACATTTCCTGAGTTGGAATTGACAACGATCTATTTTGCACATTAATTAAACAGAACAAAATTTCATCTTGGTCATGCTCTTTTTGCGCTGTAAAATCTTCCACAGAATCTTTATCTGATTCACCCCTTACTTCAAACAAGGATCAATGTGAAAATCAGACAATTACAATTTCCACGGTGGAATTAAAAAAATTAATTAAAGCAACATTTGACGAACAAATAATGCCTTTAACTGCACATATTTTTGAACTTCAGATACTGATTCAAAAACTTGTCTGCTGAAAACTCTTTACTTCGTTCTGAATTCTCAAAGCTAAATAGTAATTTTCAGGTTCTGAAGTCTAATGAAGTAAAAACAGTTGATGAAATTATTCGTAACGACCAGCAAGTTAAAATATCCTATGCAGAATGTGTCTCAAAAAATAGTCAAAAAACGATCATCGTTAGATCTAAGAGTAAGAGTCAATCAACAGCTAAGACTAAGGCAGATTTGAATCTAGGTAAATTGCTCGAATGCAATTGCTCGAAGACGAATTGCTCGAATTGCAAGTTTCTCGAACGGCAGTTTCTCGAAAGTGTTTTGCTCGAAAGTAATTATCATACACAGGATAATTCGGTGATTGTTATTACAAAGGCCACATCCGTATTGCATTTAATAAATTAAAAAAAAAAAACTGTTTTCCACAAAATTTTTAATTTCTGATTTTTACACGGATAAGAGGATTCATTTCTAACATTTATAAACGATATTAAAAATCTGAAAACTGGTTTTATTTTTGATGTGGGATTTGTAATTTCGGTAAGGTGGTAAGGCCGTTACAGATCTTCGGGTGCAGGCATTTGAGATTCCATTATTTTCTCCAAGGCCGCAACAGTTTTTTTTTATAAAACAATAAGTTTATGCAATATGCAATTGGGATATAAGGTTAGTAAGTGCATTATAACAGAAACGAAAAAGAAAAATCGCTTATACGAAAAAAAATGGCTTCGAAGTAATTTTTTTACAGGAATATTTTGAAGGCATTAATGTCATTATTACGACTAGTCCGTAGTTACTAATAATTACTAATTACACTCCAATTACACATTTTCGACCATATAAATTCGAGCAAAACATTTTCGAGAAATTGCAGTTCGAGGAACTTGTATTTCGAGAAAAGTTACAATCGAGCAATTTCATTTTCGAGCAATTGATTTCGAGCATTTGATTTCGAGCAACTGCATTCGAGGAATTTGCCGGAGACGGGCAGATTTGATGAACAATGCTGATCCAGTTGAAACTTTGGCGAAAATAGGCAAGGTGAAAAATCTTAAAGATGGAGGCATCTTGTTGGATTGTGACAATAACAGCAAACTCGAACAAGATGTTAAAGGTAGACTTTCGGAGAATTATGAGATCCACAAAGTTCAACCCGACACCGGCCACGTATTAGAATCTCAGGTCTTTCACAGAATATCAACCACACGAGACTACTTGAATATCTATTGAAACAAAATGAGTTTATTTTTTTATAGTAATTCAGAAATCAAATTGTTAAAACTAAGTCCACTAAAGAATAAAGAAGATATTTATCAAGCAATTTTTGAAGTTGATTTAAATACATACAAAAAAGCTACTTCCATAGGTCGCTGTCTTGTGGGACTTGATGGTTGTAATAAACTAGGTAAAAATGAATAGGGAATTCCAAAGTTTTTCTTGGAAAGCAAAATAATTGCCCCAATCCTCCTACGTCTTCGTACACACTAAATAAATTTAAAATGTTACAGGTACTTGAAACATTACATTTAATGTGTATATCTATATATTTCTAACACATTTCATTACACATTTTAAACTGTATTTATGAAAAATTCAAAAAAGGAAAAATTCCCTATTCATTTTTGCCTAGTTTACATATGACGCAATAGATGTTTATAGGTGTTTCAAGTGTAACGGGTTTGGCCATTCAGCTCGCGATTGCAAAAACAGTTTATCATGCCCTAGATGTGGATAATCTCATGCTGTTAATAGCTGCAACGCAGAAAGCTTTAAATGGATAAATCGTCTTAACTAGAGTCTGTGTCAATGCAAGTTGATCAAACCCTCTCCGTATAATGAAACAGGTTATGCTAACAGTTTTAGTATATATTATCAAAATGTGAGAGGCCTGAACATAAAACTGGTTGAGATCTATGTACAATGCACTGTCAGATAGTAGCCTTAACTGAGACTTTTTTACATGATTCAGTCTCAAACTCTGAGATATATGATGTTCCAATTATACTATCTATAGAAGTGATCGCAAATTTTCCTGTCTAGATTGTGAAAGGGGAGGGGGGGTTTTGCTAGCAATTAATCCACCCTTCAAATCGCATATATACAGGGCAAGTCACGTAAGGTTTATTTCTGAATTTCTTCTGTACGCAACCAAAAATACTAATTACGCTGACCACTTGATACCGTTTATAATGTGTTTTAATTTAGTAATCAACGTAGGTAAAGTCCATTCACGTTGGATTTTCCTAGTCAAGGTCAAATAATTCAATATTGTGGCAGTGTGATTTTTGGTTCAAAAATGCTTTAGCTGTGTATGTCACCAATACGGGCTGATAAAGTAACCAAGTCATTCGTAGACTGTAGAGGTTATGTTATTCGCTGTCAGCAAAGAAACAGTCATTTTTCAAATATTGTTATTAAGCTTTTTAGAGGATAACAATAGGTAATAATACATCCATTTTGTTATCATTTGCACTAAAAATAGTGTCAGTTGTTAATCGGTATGATAGGATTAGGAACATACAATGCTCCTACCTACTGGTGTTGTATTTTTCTGCTTGCGTTGTTGATTAAGTGAAAACACCCTTAATGACTACATTTACTTAACCTTCTGCGACTAACATGATGATTGATGAGGAACCAGAATAAGTTATAAAAAATGAACCCAATAGGAAATTGTGTGAAGTTTCTTTCATTGGATGGAAGTAAGGAATGCATCTAAATGATGGAACAAATTTGGCAATAAAATTTCAGTTATTCAGAGACACTTATACGTTTTGATTGTGGTTGTGACGTTTCAAGAATTTATTGTTACAATTGCATACCACAAAAGAAAGGTGTATTTTGATTTTTAATGATTTTTTTCTAATTTAAGTTTTTTCGATGTACATATTACCTTTAAAATAACGTTGTATTGTTAAAACTGCTCAATAAAGGTCGTAAATAGATTGTAATCATGTTAATACATACAATACATTAAATATTAAAGGATTCTAACTAATTAATTTTCGAACTGAAGCTATTTTTTCTTGAGTCCGTATTAGCATGCGGGTTTCGTCACATTACCACCATTACGTCAGTTGTGGAAGGTTAACGCAATTTTAAAATTAACCTTTTTTCTTTTCCCCATGGTAAAATCATCCAGGGATAGAATTTTATTAAAAAATCTGTGACTTTATTTCACACGTCAAACTAACATTCAAAATTAAAGACGTCAAATCGCTCTATCACGAATAAAACACGATAATGTAAAAATTACTAGGAAAGGAGGCGCAGGCTTGCAACGTAACAACAATTTGGCAGGGAAAATCCAACGTGAATGGACTTTATGTAATTTGGCTAAAAATGTCAAAATGACAGTTCATGAATTTAATTTTTGATTTCATTATTCAGAACAGGAAAACGTCATTTCGACATTTTTAGTCAAATTACATACCTACGTTGATTACTAAATTAAATCACATTATAAACGGTATCAAGGAGTCAGCGTCATCAGTATTTTTGGTTGCGTACAAAATAAATTCAGAAATAAACCTTATGTGACTTGCCTTGTATAGTGCAGCTCATATTGACTTCAGTTCGGTACCAATGATAGATATCAGTACAGGTGAGCTTTGGTCACAAAATAGTGTTTGTTATAGTAACATAATCCCTCCTACTCCTAGAACAAGCAGTAATGATCTAGAATTATTTTTAGAACTTTTGAGTGCACTCTATCTAAGTTTCAAAGGGAGTGTGGTCATTATTGGGGATTTCAACATTCCAAATTATGCTAATTTTATTATTGATGTGCAGACAACTGACTCTAGGTCGAAGCTTATTGCAAATTTTCTCGGGATAACAGATCTCATACAGTCCAATAATGTCTTCAACGCAAACTCCAGGTTACTAGATTTGGTATTATCCAACGTAAACTGTAAAGTTATTAGAGCATTAGACGTTTTACTTATGGAAGATCTGCATCAAATATCGTTCGAGTTGTCAACATCACGATTGCAGCGAGTCCCTAAATAATCATACTCTTAAGTCATTTAGACTCCAGTCGCTTCGTGAAGGGACATTAGGTGGGGATGTGCAGCAACGCTATTACGTTCGACCGTTCTGTGGTTGGGCCAGGTCCATTTATTCGTACATAAAAATGGTTGCTATTGGTTGGATATTTGAACCGCGCAAGTTTCCCCCACCAAATGTCTCTTCAGCCGCTAACAGAACTTTAACTTCCGCACAGCGGATTTTGCTTTGATGTACAATCTTTTCTCAAGTACCGATTGGTCTCCTTTAGAAAATTTTACCAACGTTGATGCTGCTTGCTCCTGGTTTTATGAAATGATCAACGAAATATTTGACGTGTGCGTTAGAAAACCTTACCGTTTCAAGAAAAGAAAATATCCTCCTTGCATCCTCTGCAATAGTAAACAAGTTGAAAATGAAATGGAAACTTTGGGTAAAGTTTAAAAGATTTAATACGCGTACAACCGTGTTAATTCAGTCAAATCGGAACTAAAATCTACTGAAAAAAACATTTTCGAAATTCTGGTCTTATGTTCATCTTTTAAAAAATGAACGTTTCTTTCCCATCTCGATGACCTATGCTAACGAAAAATTAACAGGATCTTTGTCGATTGTAAACGCCTTTGCAGATTTTTTCCAAAAATCGCATGTAATTTCTCAACCTACTGAATTGGAGATGTTAACGCAGAATCCTACTCTTCTCATCAACGAGATTGACGAGGAAGTTGTGCATAAGGCTCTACGGAAAGTCAAGGATAAATCTACTGCAGGTCCTGATGGTATTCCAGCGTTTTTATTGAGGGATTGTGCAAGTGCTTTTCCCTATCCTTTGACTGCTCTCTTCAATCTTTCACTGAAGACAAGCACATATCCTGCCTCGTGGAAAAAGTCCCTAATAAGTCCCATACATAAAAAAGGCAACAAATCAGAAGTAGAAAACTATCGTCCTGTTACTCTTCTGTGCAATTTTTCTAAAGTCTTTGAGACTGTGCTCCACAATATTATTTTAAACCACATTAGACAGTTCATATCTCATTTACAGCATGGTTTTTTACCAGGGAGATCTGTTGATACGAATTTGTGCTGTTTTGTGCAATACGTCAGTGAGTCTTTCGATATGAAGTGTCAAATAGATATTATATATATATGCCGTTAACGATTATTTTAAACACGCAGGAGGCCGCGATATTTTTTTGTTAGATTGGCGTCAGGTCCTGTCATACTCGTATGACGTTTCGTTTTTAAATATTCGCATCGTTGTCAATTCCGTCATTAATTTAGTTAATAAGAATTTACCCAGAACTGCCCTACAAATATGTATGTTTCATTTCAATTACAATTTTATGATTATTGTTCCTAATGTGTTCAATTATTTAAAAATGTAACAACTTGGGAGCAGTGTTCGGTTGAATTATAACCTAAAATAGATTTATTTAGACAAATCACAATACTGCCAACTAAAATGTCAGATTTTCATAGATAGTCCGAATTTGAAATAATCGTGAATGGTTTATAGTTTGTTTTTTAATTAAAGAACCACGACCTGTTGATTTAGGTTTGCAAATATAAAATTTTACTAAATTTAGTAAATTTAATGATATCTATTGGCTATACCAGCCAACGCCTATCATTTTTAATGTCCTTGAAAGTACGCAAACTCGCATCTAAAATTTGAACGTGTTATTAAAAATGCCTTGCAAAGTAAGACATTTATTAAACTCTCAAATTAGTTGTTATTAGTTATTGTTAACTTGATTAACATGCTGCGCTTCTAATATCTCTAATAACCTCAATTTCTATATGATGAGATTTTTCACCCTAGGTCAAAAGTGTACAATGTTGTCAGCTCTATTTTAGGTGTAAATTGCGGTGTTGTGGTTCTTTGATTAAAAAACAGACTGTACACAGACCTGCGAAAAGCCTTTGACACTGTTGACCACTATATTCTGCTAAGAAAATTAAATGGCTTTGGACTCTCATATTCGATAATAAAATTATTCTACTCATACCTTATAGGCAGAAAACAAATTGTTTCTTGTAGAGGTTTTGATTCGCAGGAGATTTGTGCCACATCTGGCGTACCCCAGGGCTCAATCTTAGGACCGCTGTTGTTTCTTCTTTTTATAACAACGAGTGTCACTTTGACAGTATTAATTTCCAGATACCGAAGGTGGAGGGAAATTATGTCAAAGTGACACGAGTGGTTACCTTTTGAGAGCTTAAGTGTTAAAACAGAGCATTTCATGAGCTAGAGTGTAATTCGGTTGATTATTTCATGAATTAATTACCATTTGACAACAGTATTTATTTTATTACTTTCGCAATAGAATTGGAAACATCTGAGAAACCTACTCCTTTTTTTTGTCCGGATAAAATTGATTTTTTTTACGATAATTTGGTTGCTTGGTAAATTGACGACACAAACCACCCGATAAAAAAATGAGTCCTAAGGACGAGTTTTTTTATCTGGTGGTTTGTGGAGTCAATTTACCAAAAAGAAACCAAATTAAAGTTTAAAAAATGAAATTTTATCCTGGACGAAAAAACTCGAGTGTAATTCGATGAGATAATTTAATGAATAATAATACGAATAATGCGAAAATAATGCGAAGTAACCTTTCGGAAATATGCTTTAAAACAAGGAAACCGCATTGGTGTACGTTTTATAAAATATGATATACAGGGTGTATTTTTAAAATGTGCCGAAATTATACCTACGAGGTTGTTTGACAACGTAGAAAACTAAAAGCAATATAAAAAATTGTATCTCAAAAAATAAATGTCATTTTATTTTTTGACATAGAATTTTTTAAACATTTTTTCCGAGTTCTACATGAAGCCAGTAGCTCGTGATTAAAATATCTGCACAACTTTCAAAATCACCCTGTATACAGGTGCTCCCGATATAACCTGCCAGAAGAAATCCAGTAATAGGTTACGATGAGTAGAACTCATACACAAAAATGTTTCTAATAAAAGTCTTTTCGTTTTCGAGATACAAATAATTGAAAATTTGGTCAAAATTTGCTGTACGCTAATGAGTTATTCGGTTTTAAAAAGGTAATTCTGGTTACTTGGCTGCAATTTCTTTAGCAACGGTACCTGTAACACCTATGACATTTGTCAAGTTTAATTTTAAATTTGCGAATCCTTCAAAAAGTTATGAAATTCACAAAACAAGAATACGCCGATTTGCATTTACTCTATGGCGAAACACGTGGTAATTCAAGACCGGCAAGGCGACCATACGGCGAGCGTTTTCCTGCAGCGTTGTAGATACTTTTGTGGAGCTACATCTGCATTTATGATTTATGTGATGTTGGTTCTGACTGATTCCAATACGATGGCGTCACGATCCTCCATTTAACACCTCTGGATTTTAATTTTTGGGGCCACACGAAAGATTTGGTATACGAAGTTGACATAAATACAAAAGGCCAACTCCAGAAACGCGTAACAGAGGCCGCGAACCAGATTCGTAAAAACCCAGAAATGCTGAATTCTGTTTATGAAAATTGGTACCGGCGTACTCAAATGTGCTTAAATGCCAACGAAAGGCACACAAAACATTTATTATAAAATAATTTTCATTAGTTAGTATCGCGCGTTCAGATGAAATCCTGGGCTGGGAAGGCGTCAATTGTTGTGCTTTTTTAAAGCGTAGATTAATTGGAGCATGTTAACAGCTAACCTAAAATTTAGAACCAAAAAAATCTTTCTTTTTTTCTTTCTTTGCAATGTTTTACATTAAAAAAAGAATAACTTAACGATTCTTATTCTCGAAGCAAATATCCAAGGGCACCCTTTGCTGAAAACAAACATGTTCAATTATGTCCCGATTAAACGTGTCAAACGGCGGGAACCGGGAAATTCAAGCTTTACACTGTTCTAAACGGTTTAATTTTTCCAACGCCTACTCAGCCCAGGATTTCATTTGAACACGCGATAGATATTCTCAGTTAGAGTTGAAAGTACAAATATGTAAAGTGTAAATAAATTTATTCGATACATTATTTTGGCTATTTAATCACAATTAATACGATACTCTTATTACACAGTTCTTCCACAATTTTGCACGCACGCACTACCCTACATATTTATTTACAGTTCACACATTGAGGAACACCACTTTATTTATTACTCATTCATCTCAGTCTACAAAATCAGCTTTTGTACCTAAATAAGCTGGTGAATTAACGCCCATAGCGTACAGGGTTTTCAATAAATGTCATTAATTTGACTTAGTTTGTCAGATTTGAGATTTGTCATAAACGATTCAAATACCTATGTTGCTTAGATACTGACATCCTTACAAACACCAACAATTAATTCCTGAGTAGGTACGTATTTTGTGGTCAGCAGCGTCAAATGGGTGTGGATAGGGGTTCATTCATCTCCATTATTTTGGACCTAATGAAAAGGGGTTTTTTGGACCCAGAATTTTTTTGGCAGGTTATATCGGGACCATCCTGTATAGTTTCTACAACTTTAATAATTAATAAACTATCCTACCTCCACCCGGCGGCACGGCAATTTTGCCGGAGTACATACACTATTACGGATATTACTATCAAGTAATAGTGCAGTGCTTATCAACATAATTACCGGCGTCTTGCCTCCGCATTTTGACTTTGTTGTGGATTATGTTCTGTGTCAATGTTAAGGAACTTCCTCACGATGTGACATGAGTATAATAATATACCTTTTTGAATTTCAACTACCAATGTGTTATCTAAATCCAGAATTTTTAAATTTTTAAAAAGAGATTGCGGTACTATTCCCGTTGCTGAAATTACAAGTGGTAAAATCGAAATTTTTTCTAAACACCAAAGATTTCTCATAGCAACGGACAGCTCTAAATATTTATTAATTTTTGTGTTATATGTCTGTGTTATATTATGTGAATTTGGAACAGCTATATCTAAAAGATGTGCTTGCTTTTGTTGTTTATTTAAAATTATAATGTCTGGTCTGTTATGCTTAATATGAATGTCAGTTAAAATTGTTCTATCAAAATATAACTTGTAACTGTCATTTTCCAAACAACTTTCTGGTGTATAACTATAATGTGGTTGTGTATTCTTTAATAAATTGAATTTAACAGCTAAATTCATGTGTATAATTTTAGCGAATATATCGTGTCGTTTTTTATATTCGCTTTGAGCCAAAACGGTGCAAGAAGAAATAATGTGTTCAATTGTTTCCCCTTCAGTTCCGCAAATCCTACATTTATCAATTATCGATTGTAAACCGCATATGTGTTTTTTATAATTTCTTGTATTTATAACACGATCTTGTATTGCAAATATAAAACCCTCCGTCTCAGGGTGAATATTTGATTTCTTAAGCCATGCATGAGATGCCTGAATATTAACTTCTGGTTGTTCCAGTTCTTTAAAGTATCTCCCATGTAAAGACTTCTGTTTTATATTTGCTATTGTGTCAGGTATATTTGGCTTAACAATGTCTGAAATTATATTATCACTTAAATTTAAAGGTGTGTAGCCTTTATCGGCTGAAACCAAAGCATTGAAAAAGGTGTTATCACGAGCTCTATTGAGGAAATAATTTTTTAGTGAAGCAATTTGATTTTTTAGCAGTATTTCTAGATTTGAAAAACCCCTACCACCGTTTTCGCGTGGTAAATTAAATCTTTCAATAGCAGATTTAGGATGGTGTTTACTAAATTTGGTAAAAAGAACTCTAGTTTTAATGTTTATGTTCTGTAAATTAGTTTTGGACCATTTTATAACACCGAAAGAATAGGTCAGTAATGGAACAGCATATGTATTAACTGCTTTAATTAAATTATTACCGTTTAATTTTGATTTTAAAATAGATTTAATTCTTAAATAAAATTGCTTTTCTAAATTTTCTTTTATAATTGAGTGTTGAATATGATTTGATTGATTAATACCTAAATATTTATAAAATTCTCCTTTATTTAAATTTTTAATGATTTCTCCTTCTTGAGTTATATATTCTAAATGTTCGTAATGACCGCGACATATTGATTGCATTTTACACTTATCAATACCAAAACTCATCCCAATATCATTTGAGAAATTTTCAGTTATTGTTAGTAAAGATAAAATGTGATTCTTTTTTGATGCATAAAGTTTTATGTCATCCATATAGAGAAGGTGATTTAATTTGGATAGTGTGGTATTATTAAGTCTAATATTGAAACCATATCCAGTGCTATTTAATAGATTTGTCAAAGGATTAATGGCTAGACAAAACCATAAAGGACTTAAAGAATCTCCTTGATAAATCCCCCGTTTAATTTGAATAGGCTCGGATTTTAATTTAGTATTGTTTATTGATAAATTTAAAGTAGTTCTCCAAAATGTCATAACATGAGATAAAAAGTTAATCAAATCCAAATTAATTTTATAAATTTTAAGAATTTTAATTAACCATGAATGTGGTACTGAATCATAGGCTTTTTTGTAGTCTATGAATGCGGTATAAATATTTCTATTATTTTTTCTAGCTTGTTCCATTATTACCGTATCTATTATGAGTTGTTCTTTACAACCAAAACACTCTTTAACACAACCTTTTTGTTCTTCATTAAGTATATTTAATTTTTGACAATGGTCGTAAATTATTACTTTAATGCAAGATGTCATAATTTTATAAATTGTAGGCAGACATGTGATTGGCCTATATTTTGATGGATTTTTAGTATCGGAATCTTTTGGTTTCAGATATGTTATACCATGGGCCAAAAACTCTGGAAATGTGTTAGGTTCCCTAATAAATCCGTTAAAGTGATCAAGTAAGCATTTATGAATACAAGTAAATTTTTTTAAACAAAAGTTATGAATTTGGTCACCTCCAGGGGATTTCCAATTATGTGAACTATTAATATTTTTAACTAAAATTTCAAGGCTAATTTGAATATGATGTCGATTATTACTATCTGGTATATCATTTTCTAAATGAGGAATCCATTCTGCCTGATTATTAAATTGAACTTCATTTGACCATATGTTTGACCAGAATTCTTTAATTTCGTTTATATTTGGTGTACCATTATTAGTTTGAGTTTTATTATCTGTTAAATTTTTGTAAAACAACTTCTCATTATTTCTAAATAGTTTGTTTTCAAATTTCCGTTGTTTATTATTTTTATATCTTTTGAGTCGTTTAGAATAAATATGTAACTTCTGTAATAAAGTGTCTTTGATTTCTATTAATGTTTTATTATATTCATTATATTTTAAACAATGTATTCGGTTGTTATTTAAAATGGATTGAATACAATTATTTAGATGATTAGAATTTATACCCTTTAAATATTGAGTTATTCTACCTAAATCTCGTCTGATATTATTAATACGTTTATTTAGTCTTTGTTCCCATTTTGGTAATTCTTTCGTTTTTATATTATTTGTCTGGCCAATTTCTTTTGATCCATTTAATCTGATAATTGTTAAAGCTCCACTATATATAATACTGTGTAATTTTTTAAAACTTGTGGTGTTATTTACAAATTTAGGTAAAATGAATTGATTTAAAATTTCAATCATTGCAAAGAATTTTTTGGAGCTTTGTTGTTTAGGTAATAGTGGTCTATTAAATGGTTCTATATGTTCAAATTCGTTCAGAGTTCTATTAAATTCATCTTCAATTTGTTCTTTAAAATTTTGATGGTAGTAAAAATTTTTATTAATAACATGTATATCATTATAACTCAAGTCTAAATTATGTATGTCTGTTTGTATGGTGTTTGGTGAATCGATAATTGGACAGAAAGAGTCATTATGATTAGATAAACTTTGTAAATTAAATATTATTATTATTATTAAATAATATTTAATTATTAATAATTAACTTATAAATAACTTATCGAATAAGTTGGTATTTATTTCAATTTAATTTCAAACTTTTATTTAATTGCAATATTTACATTATTTTCATTTAACGCATTCATTAAAGCTAATTTAGGAATGGTAAATCTTTTGTTTGTCGACAGACTAGTAATTTACCCAATATTTTCTCTGGTTTACAAAATATATGTAGCATTTTTTTGATGTCTGTCTACTCTTTTAGTAATAACATAGTTCACATGTTTACATCATTACGTGGATCGAATTATAATCAATTTGATTCAGCGAAACCATAAAACTGCAATATGAAATCAATAAATTCGCATACGTATATGGTAGACAATATTTTTCTTTTTTTAAACATGTGAAAGAGGTATACTGACAAAAAATGTGGTAAAAATGTCATGCAATTAATTTAAATTGCTAAATACTTAGGTAAAAATAGATTTGTCCTCATCACACTTTAAAAAATATTAATTGATGAAGCAATTACCAATAATTATGATTAGATAGTATACTGTTTCACTGCAGTATACATACATTTCATTTTAAAATAACACTGAACTCTAAGCGGTAAATATTTGATTATAAATAAGAAAATTGAGAAAAGTAAAATAATAATTAAAGGATTTATTTTCTCCACGATTTTTAAAGAATGAATGCATTCTTGTTGGATATTCAAAGAAAGCGTAATTGTTCACTTTAACTACTTCTGGAATTTTCGCGTTTTTTCTGGCTAGACAGCCTCAGGACGTCCTCCTACATCATTTCCCACTAGTCAAACCTTGTGCAAATGAAAATTTTCCTTACCCTTTAGTTATACTAAGACTTGGCGCGACCTTGACGCGACCTTGAAACACAACAAGAGAGAAAAAAAAGGCATTTGCACGAGGTTTGAATGGTGGGACACGATCTAGGAGGACGCCCTGAGGCTGTCTAGCCAGAAAAAACGCGAAAATTCCAGAGTAGTTAAAGTCAACAATTACCAAAGAAAGAATGATATCAATTCCACACCCAGTGATAGAAAATACTAAAACCCATGGCTGTTGGCCATCACGGTCTGATGAAGAATGACTGAATCTGTTGGTATAGTTTTCCCATTTATAATTTGGTTTTACTACCAGCCCTGTTGTCAGAGAGTTAAATACCCCGACAATAGGCAATTACCGCCATAAATCCTAGGACTGTAAAAGAAGGTCCGTTGTCAGTTGTCTGACCAGGCTATAATATCTTCACGTCTATTGCCAAAACCACAACCCCAGCTCCTAATAATTACAATTGTAAATTTGAACTTTACCAACAAAGGTTCATTTTTGTAATAGCATAAACATAACCGGCATAACCAAAAATGTTTTTTTTTAATTTCTAACCTATTTTGCTTATTTAAAGCACGCCTCAGCGTGTATAAATCCAACAAAACGCACGTTTTTTAAAGTTTCCATGGCAACATCAACAACCCGAGAGGACCTGAGAAACGTGAAGCCTAAATGTTAACTTTTTAATTATTAGGGTTATTGTTTTCCGGGGTGTGCCGCGGTCGTCTGGATTGCTGGGTAGCTGACGTTTCAATAGCCATGCTGCTATCTTCTTCGGAGCTTGTAAATAACCAGTTTATTTACAAGCTCCGAAGAAGATAGCAGCATGGCTATTGAAACGTCAGCTACCCAGCAATCCAGACGACCGCGGCACAACCCGGAAAACAATAACCCTATTGACAACGGCCGTGAAAACCTGCATTCGATTTTTAATTATTGATCTGACAGGAGTACCTTATAACTTATAACGTCAAATAAAATACTACTAACAAATGTTTCAAAAGCTTTAATCAAATATTCAACAACCCTAATCTTTTAAATGAATGTGAATAATACAGTTGGGATTAAGTGACAGATTGCAAATTAAAGGTAAAGGTATATTCATGTCACATCACTAATGTATGTATTCACGTTCTTATTTCCATTTTTTGTAATATTAATATGTACCAGTATTTATGATTTCAAAGTGTACCAATAAAAAAAAATAGCGTAAAGTATTCGTGGACAACTGCAATGTGTATGTATGTGTGTGTGTATGTATGTATATTTGGTACCTATACAGGTTTTCAAAGTAATCCGATTTTTATACATTTCCACTAACTTATACATTTCCACAACTGCAATGGAACCATGTAACTTGATAGAAAGAAAATTTCTTTCTATTTCTTGCTATTTGTCGCAAGCCAACCATGTAAAACACCACTCGTGAGAATCCGGCACAACAGATGGTGAAAACGAACGCATAGAAATAGAAAAAGCTCCGTAGCGCACTCTTGCCTCTTTCCAATTGTCCATCTTTGTCGTTCACCAACTAAATGCATATACAGGCTGTTTGATAAAAAACGCCTCAACCCATAACTTTTTTATTTATTATGCGATTTCAACGAACAAAAAAACCAAAGATATTGTTTTTCATGCGCTACGAAGCAGCCATAAAAAAAAAAATTTTGGCGTTATTTTCAGTAGCTAACGATAATCAACTTTTTTTTTTTAATGGACACATGTAGTTTTTTAGGCTTAGTCTGGTAAAGTATTTTTTTCTGAATCTAATGATGTATTAAAAGTTATCGTTTGGTCCATAGCTGACTAAAAAAAAAATAAAACAATTTTTTTTCACTACTAGTCTCAGAAGGCGTCATTATTGACTCTCGAACCGACCCCAGAAGTAGAATTTCTCTCCCAAGGTTAATAATAATTTTCATTATTAACCAAGGTCAATAATGAACAGCCGTCACCTAGCAACGAAAGATTTTCTTTGATTTTATTGGTTAACGTAGACAGACGATTTTCAATTTTCATAGCAACCGTTGAAAAATGAGAACTCGGATCGTCGCATCGGACAAACAAATTTAATTAATAATAATTATTAGAAAGGGTTTTAACGGATCTAGTAGTGAAAAAAATAATATATACACCACGCTAGAGAAGACAATTTTAAGCCTCGCTTCTTTATTACTAATAAACTACCTCGACTTAAAAAAAATGTCTTCTCTACCTTGGCGTATAATTACTATTAATTGTGGTTCAGCTTATTATGAAATTTTCGAGTGTGCCGTGAAAAACAATTGGAATACAAATAGCAACAAATGTCAAGTGTGAGTTTGAAAATTTTCAGGTGCAATCTTGAAGAGTTTTATTATTATTTTCTTGGAAAACATGAATAATAATAATTATTATTATTATTTTTTCTATTAAATTTTTGTTTTTGACTAATTATGATTTTTATTACACTCGAACAAAAAAGTAATAGTCCAATGACTGCTATCCTGCATGACTGACAATGTTGTTATTTTATACTTAAATAAAAAAAGTTTAAAAAAGCAGATGAAAATTTCTAAGCTGACGTTTAGATGACATTTATCGTACTTTGTATTCCGATTGTTTTTCACGGCACAAAAATTTTACTCGAAATTTTATAAGCTGAACCACAAAAAATTGTTTTATTTTTTTTTCAGTTAGCTATGAACCAAATGATAACTTTCAATACATCATTAGATTCAGAAAAAAAAACCTTACCAGACCAAGCCAATTACACGTGTCCATTTAAAAAAAAAAAAGTTGACTATCGTTAGCTATTGAAGATAAGGCCAAAAAAAATATTAGAGTTTAATGGGACATGTCAAATGTTACAGACTTTATTCTGGGGCTACCAGTACAAATACAGAAACGAAAAATACAAAAACTAAAAAATGATAATTCTATTACATATAACGTATTTCACATTGGTAGTTGAAATTGAAAAAGGTATATTACTATACTCATGTCACATCGTGAGGAAGTTCCTTAACATTGACACAGAACATAATACACAACAAAGTCAAAATGCGGAGGCGAGACGCCGGTAATTATGTTGATAAGCACTGCACTATTACTTGATAGTAATATCCGTAATAGTGTATGTACTCCGGCAAAATTGCCGTGCCGCCGGGTGGAGGTGGGATACGAAAATTTACAATGTATGAGAGACATGTATTCACAGATACACAAATATGTATGTTGGTCCCGATGAAGTACATAAGGCGTCAATTCACCGACTAAATTTTGATACAAGTCTTTGGTCAGTCGAAACAATTTTCGAAATTCCCGGTTGGGCAATTCGACTGGATCAAGTCTGCTTCGCAATGACATCAACAGTTACCAACATAAAATGATCAAAAATAACTATAAAAACCCGTTAACAACCGGTGTAAACTGAAGTTTTCAATTTTTATTTTTATCCTAAAGATAGTAGCGCACATGTTTCTTGAGCCGAGCGATTCCGAACCGAGATAGAAAATGTGCTCGGTGGTCGGGCTTGGAAATTTGGTCTTTAAAACACTTGTTCTATTTCGAACACTCCGGCTGCGCCGTCATGCCCGAAAAATCGCGTGTGTTTTAAAGACCTTAATATCCACTTATACTTTAATATACTATTAATGTCGTCTCGAGTTAAAAAATCCGGTCGCGGTCAGTGCCAATTGCGAGACAAAAAACACCAGTATTTTTGAACTGTTTCATTGCCAACAGACTCAGTCATTGTTGATCATGCCTTATCACCGGCAGATAGTTAATAATAAAAAATTATTTACCTCTCACTGGGGCAACGTAGAAAAACGAAACTTCACAGTGTTCTATGACAAGTAAGAACGCTAGACTATATTACTATTATCCGTTTTTTAAACTCCCGCACTGTCAAAGTGTTTGCAAGTTGCCGCACTGCCGTTCTGAGGTTAGTAATTTTTACTTTAACGTTGGTGCAAACATTTGAAATTTCAAATTTGAGGTTAAGTTTAATAAATTCGCTTTCTTTCATTCAAAATATTACTTACACGAAATGGCTGAACAAGAAGAAGATATGAAACGTAAAAGAATACTGTTAACAGGCCATAGAGAAGCAGGGTATTATTAATTATTGTTTGGAAAGACGAGAATTAACTCCATTAACATAACCCAACTTTTCTTGTTGACGTTTTTATAACTAGATTTTGTGTACAGGCAACTGAAAAGGTATGTCACCATAGGTACACTCCAAAAAAAAAGTCAAAAATTTTACACTGACAGCGCGGGAGTTTAATAAACGGATAGTAGTAATGAAAAAAAAATATTACTGACAGTTGTTGTTTTGAAAAAAGTGTCAAAGTCAAGCTACGATGTATACTTTTAACAAATACGGCGACATTTATACGATTTTGGGTGAATGTCTTGGAAATGCAGCTGAAGAAGGTCGTGAATACTTTCTAGGCTATCCTCACCGGTACCATCCAAATGGGCAAAATTTTGAACATTTATTGTAATAAAAAGCTGTTATTGTCTAAGTTGTTATTGTTGAAGTGTCTGATTGTTGTGTTATCTGAAGCTCATTAAAATGGTTGCTTAAGTATTCAATAATACAGTGATATTACGTATTTCGAGGGAGATTATTCTCAAGTTACAACGTTGTTTTTTTGATATTTTCAAATTACGTATATTTCCTAAATAAAGGGTCAGGATTTAAAAAAATATATTTTTCCAGCACTGTACCACATCCTTAAATGACGTACAGTAGCGAGCACGGAATTTCGCACTCATTGGACATTTCACTGACATAATTTTATTAAAATGAGATACTGGCGGCATTTTCGTGACAGTTCAGGTGAAACGTCAGTCATGATCACATATGTCATGATTGATTATAATGACAACAAAGCTTAGACTAGATAGTTTTTTTTAATGACATACAAATTGGTGTGCAAAATTCCGTGCTCCCAACTGTACCTTCAGGAAATGAAAATTTACGAGTACAATATAATTTTAATCGTAAAGAATAAAATTCGATATACACTATACCTACGCCAAACGTTTGAAATAATTTGAAATTGTACATATTTTCTGTCCCGTCGAGCTTTTCGACAGATCAATTTTATTTTGTTGAAAGAAAAAATTATTAAATATTTTTCATTTCTACACAATGAAGTTATCAGTATTATCACCAATTTTTTTAATGACTTGAATATATTCTAGAAAATATTGGACATGTAATTATTGTAGCAGGATATCAAAAATTATTTTGGTCAAAGGTGGATTGGAAAGCGTCCGTCTCAACTTATTTTGTTTGACGATTTCTTCGGTACGAACGATTGGCCTACCAGCACCTTTTTTATGAGTGACAGAGCCAGTTTCGTGAAACATACCAACACAATTTGTAAGGCATGCATAAAAATCCTTCGGCATTACTGTAAAGTATGGGAAAAAATAAAAAACAAAACTGTTTGACAGATTTTGACATTCAAAAAATGATTGACACAAATGCTTCGACAATTATTTCCCAATCCATGACTACCTGGATTTTGAAATAATTGACCTTTGACCAAGATCATTTTTGATATCCCGGTATTATATTGTACAGGTTATTCTAAATAATAATAATAAGTATGCCATGCCTGAAGATAAATTAGTTTTTCAATGTGAAGAGTGCAACAGGAACTTTAAAAATGAAAAGGGTCTTAAAATTCATAGAACAAGAATCCATGGACTAATGGGACAATCTTTTTTGTGTGAATCATTTTCCTCAAAAATTGATAAAACAAGGAAAAACGAAAAAATCCATCAAACTCCACCTACTTCCATGGATTATGAGAAACAATCCGGATCAGAAGATAGTCAACCTGATGGATCTCAACGATTACGTTGTACTCTGTGTCCTGGAAAACCATTTAAGGATAACAACAGATTGAAAATTCACGTAGATAAGTATCATGTCGATAATAATCTATCAACTTCTTCTACTTCTTCTTCAACCGATTCAATAACAAAATTGCTAATTAATTTGAAACTTCAGTTACCAACTATTAGAAGAATTCCAAAAGCTTGTAGACATTTAGCTGCAGATAAATTAAGTTCCATTATTAATAATTGTCTTTCGACCAAATCATTATCATCCTTTGAGAATCTTTTGCTTTTTTCGTATAGAGCTTTCAATGTAGCAGAGAAATCTGATAAGTCGTTGAATAAGCATATAAAAGAAAATCTTTCTAATTTTGAAGAACCTCAAATACGAACTGGTTCTCAGAAACGTACAAATTTATCATTAGCTAAGAAAGTAGAAGCAAAAGTAGCCGATTTTGATATCAGAGGAGCTGTTAAATTATTGTCCTCGGATGACTCATTAGCTTCATTCAACGAAGATGTTGCTGAAGAACTTAAAAAAAAACATCCTTCACCATCTCGCGAAATTTTTTTCCCAGACCCTTCCAAACCAGGAGACATTAGTTTAATAGTCAATAAGCAAAACGTTCGAGAAGCTATAAATTCATTTCCTGCCGGTTCTTCACCAGGTTTAGATGGCATGAGACCACAATACTTGAAAGATATCATATCTTTGTCAGCGGGTGAAGCAGGTCAGAAGGCACTAAGAGCTTTAACCAAACTGTGCAATTTTTTATTATCTGGGCAACTTCCTTCAGAAATCTGCCATTTATTGTATGGTGCGTCTTTATGTGCCCTTAACAAGAAAGATGGAGGACTTAGACCGATCGCTATCGGAAACTGTTTGCGAAGATTGACCTCAAAGCTAGCCTGGTTTCAAAGTCGAAATATTGTAAATTCGTATTTATCTCCACACCAACTTGGAGTTGCAACTAAATTAGGATGCGAAGCAGCAATTCATACCACACGAACCTTTGTTAATAACGATCAAAACCGTGGCAAAGTTCTTCTTAAATTAGATTTCAAAAACGGCTTTAACTCAGTCGAACGGGATTGTATTCTGAAAGAAGTCCAATGTCATACCCCACTTCTGTACCCTTATCTTTATCAATGCTATAGAAATCCTTCAACTTTATTTTTCGGTAATCATTTAATTTCTTCTTCTGTTGGAGCCCAGCAAGGAGATTCCTGCGGTCCCATGATTTTTAGTATTGCCATGCAACCAATTATTTTATCTTTGGATTCTCAAATGAAGATATGGTATTTAGACGATGGAACCTTAGCTGATTACCCAGAAGTAGTTTTATCCGACTTTAAGAAAGTTATAAATTTATCTCAAGAAATTGGCCTTGAATTAAACTTTAACAAATGCGAGATCTTTTGCTGTTCTGAAGACACAGATTTGAAAGTCATAAAGGAATTTCAAAATTTAGCACCAGGCATTAAAATCTGTGACCGAGAAAGTTTATCTCTTTTAGGCTCTCCAATCTTTGACCAAGGTTTCAAAAACACCGTCGAAAAAACTATAATTACAGTTGAAAATCTTTTAAACAAAGCTGAACTCCTTAACAGACACGTGGCTTATACTTTAATCAAAAACTGTCTTTTCATACCAAAATTTAATTTTTTATTAAGAACAACTCCATTTTGGAAATTTTCTAATTATGTTAATTCAATTGATTCTTTTTTAAAGTCTTGTTTAGAGAGAATACTTAATTTACGTTTAACTGATTTACAATGGCGTCAGTCCACTTTACCGATTAGATTTGGTGGTCTGGGAATTCGTCGCATTTCCGATATTTGCCTCCCTGCTTTCCTATCTTCAATTAATGGGGTTAAAAAGCTTGTTTCTTTATTACTAAACTCAAAGGATAATGAGCTTAATATTCACCATTATGATGAAGCTTTAGCAGTCTGGGGTGTAGCAAATGAGAACGAAATACCAACAATTCCACAATTTCAGAAGAATTGGGATAATATTAATATCAAAAGAATAATTGCCAATGACTTAATCTTTAATTCACCTAGAGACTTGGCTCGTTTTAAAGCTTTGCAATGCAGAGAATCAGGATCTTGGTTACATGCAATACCTTCTCCTAATATTGGTACTCTTTTAGATAACACTTCCTTCCAAGTTTGTATTGGTTTAAGATTGGGTTGTAATCTTTGTACACCTCATATTTGCAAATGCAATGCGAAAGTTGACGAAATTGGCACCCACGGTCTAAGCTGTTTCAAAAGCAGTGGTAGATTTTCAAGACACACTGAAATTAATTCCATTATCAACCGGTCTTTAACTTCTATTCATGTGAATTCAACTTTAGAACCAAACGGACTGTCTCGGGATGACGGAAAACGCCCAGATGGGATGACTTTAGTACCTTGGATTAAAGGTCAACCTTTGGTTTGGGACGTTACTGTTGTAGATACACTTGCAGACAGTTACGTATTGAAATCATCTGAAGTCTCAGGTTCTGCCGCTGAAATGGCTTGCAAACGCAAACATAGCAAATATAGTTCAATCATTTCGTCAAACTACGTGTTTAAAGGTTTAGCATTTGAAACCTTAGGCCCTTGGTGCAAAGAAGCCATCGATTTCATTAATGTCATCGGAAACCGACTTATCGCGGAATCAGGCGATTCAAAATCAAAGAAATTCCTTTTCGAGAGGATTTCCCTTGCCATTCAACGTGGAAACGCTGCAAGCATTCGGGGCACTTTTCCAGATTCCGCAATATTATCGGAAATTTTTGTATTATAAAACAAAAATGTTTATGTAATTATGTTATTAATATAAGCTCTTTCTAAATGATTGTAGTCGAAGTAGGCGTCAAAACTGAATGTAAAATTTATGGTTGCCGCTCCACATAAAAAAACATCAAAATGATATGAATAAGTAAGTACACACAGTTCACACGCAGGAGTTAAATTGGGTGCAAAACAACTCAATATTTCTGGATTCAATCATTAATTTAACAAAAATAAACAAAAACCTCATCGCCGCACTTTTCACCTAAAAAATGACAGTGACAGCGACAAAACTGACAGTTCAGATGAAAGCGGCAAAAATGTAATAACATGGGCATGGCCTGCTTCGACTACAATCATTTAGAATAACCCTGTATATCATACTAAGTTACAAATAACAAATAAAATAAAAAAATTGTGGTCAAGTGGCCTGGTGCTTATTTTTTTTTTCCGTATGACTAATGTTAGGTAATTAATTCATGACTTCGTGGTCATTGAATTGGAAGTAGACAACTATCAATGCGTATTTCAGAAACCGTTGAAAGAGTGAGAAATAATTTAAGATAAACCGAAAACTCCAATTTTTGATTTATCACAATAAATGAAGTTATGATCAGTCAGGTTATGTATCTGAACGATAGGTCCTCCCTATGTTTGGGAAAGAGAGAGCAAACCACGACTTGCTTGACCACAAATTTATTTGAACAGTCCTTACGTAGTGTATAAATTTTATTGCATATGATGAAAATTAATTAAAAAAAAAAGATCACAAAATATGGGTTAGCATGAATATTCTTTGTTGCCAAAATGAAAATGTTTATTCTTATTCATTAACTTCACAAAAGCGTTTTCGAGTCCCATATTGATAAAAAGCACATTTTCTCATTATTTCAATTGTTACTAATTTTCCTAACCCTCCACCGCCCGGCGGCACGACAATTTTGCCGGAGTACATACACTATTACGGATATTACTATCAAGTAATAGTGCAGTGCTAATCAACATAATTACCGGCGTCTCGCCTCCACATTTTGACTTTGTTGTGTTTTATTATGTTCTGTGTTAATGTTAAGGAACTTCCTCACGATATGACATGAGTATAATAATATACCTTTTTGAATTTCAACTACCAATGTGTTACCTAAATCCTAAATTTTTAAATTTTTAAAAAGAGATTGCTGAAATTATAAGTGGTAAAATCGAAATTTTTTCTAAACACCAAAGATTTCTCATAGCAACGGAGAGCTCTAAATATTTATTAATTTTTGTGTTATATTCGTATGTCTGTGTTATATCGCGCGTTCAAATGAAATCCTGGGCTGGGAAGGCGTTGGAAACCGTCAATTGTTGTGCTTTTTTAAAGCGTAGATTAATTAGAGCATGTTGACAGCTAACCTAAAATTTAGAGCCAAAAAATCTTTTTTTTTTCTTTATTTGCAATGTTTTACATTAAAAATAAAATAACTTAACGATTCCTATTCTCGAACCAAATATCTAAAGGCACCTTTTCTGAAAATAAACATGTTCAATTATGTCCCGATTAAACATAAATAAATGTCATTTGTGTCAAACGGCGGGAAATTCAAACTTTACACTGTTCTAATTTTTCCAACGCCTACTCAGCCCAGGATTTCATTTGAACGCGCGATATTATGTGAATTTGGAACAGCTATATCTAAAAGATATGCTTGCTTTTGTTGTTTATTTAAAATAATAATGTCTGGTCTGTTATGCTTAATATGAATGTCAGTTAAAACTTTTCGATCAAAATACAGTGAGTTTTTTTTAAGACTGGCCATAGGGTTTTACATGCTAATTTTTCAACCCCCTGTTAACTTTTGTTCCAATAAAAATATTCAAACCATTTTTGGAACAAAGTTGGAAGATTTTTTAAGCTGTCGGATAGATTACAATTTAATATCCCCAAACTGTCGAAAAAGTTTTGAAAAAAATATTTTTTAGAGCGCCGAAATAATAGTACGTCGAGCGGCCGCCAGAGTAGCGCCATTGTCGGCTCAACCAGCACCTGACGATCTCCACTTTTGGACGCTTTCGGCGCGCTAAAAAATATTTTTTTCACAACTTTTTCGACAGTTTGGGATATTGAATTGTAATCTATCCGATAGTTTAAAAAATGTTCCAACTTTGTTCCAAAAATGGTTTGAATATTTTCATCGGAACAAAAGTTAACAGGGGGTTGAAAAATTAGCATGTAAAACCCTATGGCCAGTCTTAAAAAAACTCACTGTATAATTTGTAATTATCATTTTCCAAGCAACTTTCTGGTGTAATATTAATTATAAAATTGTATTATAAAATACAGATTTTATTTTGTTAAAATATTAATGGTTTCTCAAAAAAAAAGTATGTCTGATGTAAATCTTGTTAAACATAACATGGACTTTTTAATTAATCCAAAACAAAGAAAGTAGTCAACTGCTGTAAAAAATTATTCTTATTATTTTTGAACTTTGTCTTCAATAATTAACATAATTTTTAACGAATCACGTACTAATATGTGGTAAATGTTTGCCATATTAGTTTCGTTTTATTCGACAATTCCACGAAAATTGTTCGTTTTTGCACTGGTATAAACTAGAGAGATATCTTGCGGTAATAACTAAGTGGGCGTGATTCTTATTTTCTCAGTGAGTTTGCAAGTTCATTGACTAAACCATTTCCGATTATAACAATCAAATTGGTATTTAGTATTCACTGACCTTGCTCTGAAATGTATCTTGTTTTGTAATCCAGCAAACAATCCAAACTCATCTTTAAAATAGTGGGGTATTGTTATATAAAAGCTAAGTTTAAAGTTTTTTCGATATCATTTCATAGAACCAATTCACTTCAACCTCCAGAAATGTTCCAGGTGAGTTCTGCTATTACTTACACACGTCAGTGTGGCTTATATTTAGTTGTTATAACCGATACCTGTTCGTTTTGGTCGCGCTTGCCACTAGTGCTCGTTTGGACACCCAATATTTGCCACCGTTTTCACGCCCGTTCAGTGGAGGAAATAGTTTTTCCGGATTCGGTCAACCCAACATCCAAATTGTACGTTTTGATAATAACAACAATGGTGATGGTACTTACAATTACGCTTATTCGACTGCCAACGGGATTTCGGCTCAAGAACAAGGTTTCTTGAAAAATACTGGTTCCCAAAATGAAGCGCAAGTTGCACAAGGCTCATTTTCCTACACTGCACCCAATGGACAACAAATTACTGTCACTTACACTGCCGACGAAAATGGTTTCCACCCTCAAGGAGCTCATCTTCCAACACCCCCGCCCATTCCTGAGGCTATATTAAGATCATTGGACCAAAACAGTGGATATAGCGGCGATGATGGACAATATCGCCCCGGAAATTACAATCAAGGGTATAGATATTAGCATTTTCATAATTCCATCTTCCTGAAATACCAGTATTTATTTTGTAACGATATTTTAGGTATTTAATGCTAGAAATAAAATCCTCTTTTCTTAAACTGTTCATTTTATTATTAAAACTTACCAAGTGCCTTTCAAAGTTGCAAAATATATCCAGTGAGCGGCAAAAGTATGGAATAAATTCATTAAAAATTAAACAAAATTTTTTTCAAAAAAATCTTTGGATAGGTCAATTTTAGTTTATAAAAATACATGTTTTAGTACCAAAGAAAATTCCAAGCAGTCATTTGTTTTCGAGTTATGACGTCATCGATAGTTTTTTTAAATGGAAACCCCCTATTTTTTTCTTGATTCTGATAGCCCCTTTAATTGTCTAAATGATGGTATAAAAATTTTGTTACCTTACATAAGGAAATTTTTGAGAAAAAAAAAATAAAACTAGAAAAAATAAATTTTATAACGAACAAAAACAAGTCAAAAACTGTGTTAGTAAGTACTTAAAATTATGGAATTAAATGTTCGAATTGCCATCCTCCAGCTTGTTGATAATAAGCAAGTTTATGCAGAAATTCCCCCTGTTTTAGTTTTATCTAGTTTTATCCCCGCACCCAATCAAAATTAAAATTTCTATACGTTGTGTTTCTGTTAAATGAGTCATTTTCGAAAACGTTTTGTAAAACAAATAACACATACGAATAAAATTGACCGTAACATTTGACTGTTTGATTTACCTACTTGATTTTTTGACTTGTTTTTGTTTGTTATAAAATTTATTTTTTCCAAATTTATGATTTTTTTTCTCAAAAATTTCCTTATGTAAGGTAACAAAATTTTTATACTGTCATTTAGACAATTAAAGGGGCTATCAGAATCAAGAAAAAAAATAGGGGGTTTCTATTTAAAAAAAACTATCGATGACATCATAACTCGAAAACAAATGACTGCTTGGCATTTTGTTTGGTACTAAAATATGTATTTTTATAAACTAAAATTGACCTGTAGAAAGATTTGTTTGAAAAAAATTTTGTTTAATTTTTAAGGAATTTATTCCATACTTTTGCCGCTCACTGTATACAAAAAATATATTTTAAAAAAACGTATCAATGTTTTATTTTACGCCGATAACAGTTGGTACCTAAACAGATAATTTTTCTTATTCTATTTTAGTTTCTTTTTACTTTTGTACAGTGTTAATTAACAAAATCATATTTTTTTGTTTCTTTCTCATTTTGTTAGGAACTAAACATGCAATACATTCAATAGAGAGATATTGCATTCAAACTTTATTTAAGTAAAACGTTAATAAATGCATGCGCTATGAAATAACGTTATGCTTTAACGGCATAACGATTTAAAGTTATTGCAATTTATCAAGGCGTTAACGTTATTAAAAGACATTGCAAAGTTGACAAATAGTGTCAAAAATGAACGAAATGTTAGAAGCTGCAATTTTAGGTGGTGCAAATGACGATGATATTAAAGAAGCAGTTCATCACTTTATTTCTAACTTATTTCGCACTCAAACTTTTTTGAATTGTCAAACTGTTGACATATGAGAAATGTCAAAAATAACGTTAACGTCTTGCGGTATACGTTCGCAATTTACGTAAAGTGCAATCGTTATTACCGTCTACGTGCTAAAAATTGACACTTAGATGTCAAAATAACGTCTTTCTAAATACTGCTAACCGTTATATGACACTGCAATATCTCTCTAATATTTATCTCGTAAGTTTTGCATTTTTTCTTTCAAGTATTCCAATATAAGCTTTAGGTAGGTATCACATTTTATCTCAAATTTTACAAATTTTTCTCCAGTTTCCACAATTAAATCGTACCTTGTTCTTGGTTTTGTTTTTACATTGATAATACAGAAACAAATAAACTGTATCACTGTTGATAATATTTTCTCATTATTTTTCTTATTACTTTTAAAACTAATCGCATCTTGGTAGGTTATGCACAGTAATACGTTGAATTGTTCAGAATTTAAAATTTCATAAGTATCTTGACTTGATTTGACAACAAAAAAATTGTTTTAATTGTTTTTCAAAAAAGATAGTTCATCTTTTTTATTTCATTATTAAATTTGATCGATCTTAACTAAGTATATGAAATTTTTATGAGGTAATATAAGAAATTTTCTTTTATTATTTAATAATATTTGTGTTAAAGTACAAATAAGCAATACTTTTATTAGAGAATTTGAAAGTAGGAAAGAAGAAACAAATTAGGAAAAAAATGCTGAAGTGCAAATATCCACAAAAAATCATGATGCAATTTAGCTGCAAACAAAATTCCAACAAAATTAAAAATTAAGGTCACTGCAAAAATCTGCGTATTGATTACTTATTTTCAATAATGTACGAACTACATTAAATTTAACCTTGCCCTGTGAATACTTAATCTGGTTTTACATTAAGTTAGAATCATCTTTTCAAGTGGGATTTTACGTATAAAAGCAAAAATCATTTGCCGGATAATCAAACCATTTTCCAACATGCATTCAGTGAGTACTAGAATCACAAAAAGTGCAAGTGATAACGGTTTGAAAATGTTTCAGATTGTGGTGATTTTGGCCCTTGTGAGCTTTGCCGCGGCGGCTCGGTTAGACACCCAATATCTTCCCCCAGGCAAAGGAGGAGCGAGAGGTGGCGGCGGCGGCGGTGGTTTTTCCGCCGGAGGATCGTCATCGAGAGGACCCCAGATTCCAATCTTGCGCCTCGAAAGCAACAATAATGGTGATGGCAGCTACAGCTACGCTTACGAAACTGGCAACGGTATTTCGGCTGACGAAAGTGGTCAACTGAAAAATCCAGGTTCCCAGAACGAAGCTCAATCTGCTGCTGGATCTTTCACGTACACAGCTCCCGATGGTCAAAAGATTTCTGTTTCTTACACGGCTGACGAAAATGGTTTTCAACCCCAAGGCGCTCATTTACCCACTCCACCCCCGATTCCAGAAGCCATTTTGAAATCGCTTCAACAAAATCAAGCTGGAGGAGGCGGTCAGTACAATGTCCCATCGGGTGCTGGTTCACTTCCTCTTCAATCTGGTTCACAGGGTGGGTACAGATATTAGATGAAATTGCCATGATACTTGATATAAATTAAATTATTGTCTGTCTAGTACAATATACTTACTAATGAAGAGTATACGAGAAATTTGTCTTTAATTTTAACCTTTTCAATACATTTTTTCGTTTTATTTAATTCACGAATGACTACAACTTTTACATTTACTTAAAAATGATGATATCGTAGATAATAAATATCAAATGAGGTAACCGATCGAGTAGTAATTTCAGTTTATGAAATTTATACGCGTCGAAAAGTGTTTTATAGTAATGAAGTAGAAATCGTTTAAGGCGTTTTAAGTCTGTGGGATTAATTAATTATACAGTGTGGAAACTTTAACTGGAATAAAATTCATAACTTGGACATAGGCGGTTTTTGTAAAAAATCCCGAAACAGATCGATTTTTGTTTTTCTTTGCCCACATTTTGGCGCATATGGTTTTTGCATATCTCGTCCCGGAAGTGCGCAACCACCCCTAACTTTTTTTTTCAAATGGAAGGGTACGCCAAGTGACACCTTGTTTGAAAGCTCACTTCGCAAGGAATGCAACGCATTATTTGTTTCCTGAATATTTTCAAAGCCTACGTGCTAAAAAATAAAAAGCAATTTTATAAGTTGAATTCTATTTAATGCAACAAATGCTCAAAATGGGCAACGTTTCTTTCTTGGCAAATTGCAAATCGATAGTAACATGCATCCCTTACGTTTCGTAACATTTCCGGTGTGATTTGCCTAATTCCATGTCTAATACATTGCTTACGGTCTTCAATACTGTTCGGTTTTAGGCATGAAATTAGTCAAATCCCACCGGAAATGTTAAAAAACGTAAGGGATACATGTTACTACCGATTTGCAATTTGCAATTGGCCAAGAAACAAACGGTGTCCATTTTAAACATTTGTTGCATTCATTTTTTTATTTTTTAGACCTGTTTCGAGATTTTTTACAAAAATCACCTATGTCCAAGTTGTGAATTTTATTCCAGTTAAAGTTTCCACACTGTATACAGCACGAGTCAGCTAAAACAGGTCAGTCGTATAAAACAGAAACTAAAGAATAATTTGAAATTTTTTTGTGGTAAATTTAATGTGCGGTGCCCTCTCATTGTATGCACGATTTTTTAGGATTCTGGGATAACCCTGTTAGGAGGTATTAATTAAAACAAGACGACAAAAAAAAAATGTTTTGTACCTTTTTATATTCAGTTGAAGAAGGATTTAAAAAAATAATGTTAGTACATTTATTTTGCTGAAAATTAAACAGATTTGCTCAAAACAATCCCTTATTCTCAAGAATTATTCTAGCAATGTTGTCGTTTTTATTCAAAACAGAGTCAAGTAGTGATCCTGTTGTCGTTTGTTTTGAATAAATGGGCAACATGAAATAATTCTTGAGAATTATTATTATTATTATTACGCAAAATAGAAGCTGAGACCGAAGTCTATTTAGCTCCCAGATCAAAACGGAAAAGTAAATAACTATTGCCGTAATTTCAATTTCAATTGATCGCATTTGCTTCGTCATCGAAAATGTGCATCAAGTTTGTTTTTAAAGATGTTGGATTTGGATGCGTTTACAATTTCGTCACTCAAGCCGTTCCAGTCGCTAAAAACCCGATTCGGAAGGAAATGGCTTCTGACACTTGTCTTAAAATTTTGAATTTTCAGTTTAAGTCGATGGCCGCGCAGATGGATGTTTATGTTGAATTCAGATAGATTAAGTAATTCGTCAGATTCATTGTTGGTCAATATTTTATAACTCCATATGAGATCACCCCATCTTCTGCGGTGTTGGAGAGTTGGCAAGTCTAACATTTGCAGTCTAGTTGCGTATGGAATCGTCCAGCGACTCGTTTAGTAGCCCTTCTTTGAATTCTCTCAAGGGTGTCAATATCACGTTGTAAGTGAGGGGACCATATCACATTCGCATATTCCAGCAGAGGGATTGTTTTGAGCAAATCTGTTTAATTTTCAACAAAACAAATGCACTCACATTATTTTTAAAAAATCCTTCTTGAACTGAATATAAAAAGGTACAAATTTATACAAAAAAAAATATTTGTCGTCTTGTTTTAATTAATACCTCCTAACAGGGTTATCATAGGTTCCTAAAAAAAACGTGCATACAATAAGAGGGCACCACACATTAAATTTACCAAAAAAAAATTTCAAACTATTCTTTAGTTTCCTTTTTTATACTGCAATTTTTCAAAATTGATAATAACATAATGTCGAAAATTTCATTTTTTTAAATAGCAACTACCATTTCTGACACCTGGGCCGCGTTGCACAATCATTTTATTAGAAATAATATTAGTCTTGTAACTTGTAACTAGTAAAATTATGTTGCACAATCTCATCTCTAGTAATTTCAAGTTACAAGTTGTAAAATGAAAAATATTACTGTATTTTGCACTGATTTTATTAGCAGCTGTTGCACAATGGCAGACACAAATTAATTAATATATTAGTTTTGTAGTTTTTAATGTCAAATTTTCACAGGCAAAACGTCGCTAATAATAGGCATAATATAGCCTAAGGGAGTCCGTTTCAGCTCAGGGACGCGAGGGTCGCGGGTTCAATTCCGACCCAGGGCGAAATTTAAAAAAAAAAAATCAAAAAAGGCTATATTCTGTCTCATGATTCGGAAGTCACGTTAAGCCATTGGTCCCGATCTATTGAGTTGGTCATCATGCCCCTCATAGATCTGTAAACCAGTCCTAGACTGTGTAACAATTTTTTTTTTAATTTTTTTTTTTTGATATCCGAATTTACAAGTTGAAATAATTTTCTTCAAAATGTTAGATGACTTATTCTATGAATCAAGCAGTGAAGACGAAGCATTTCCAAATCGAATAAGGTAGCATAGGGGTAAAATTTTTCGCCCTCGAATTAATTTTTCATTTGAATCAAGAATAGAGTTTTTGGAGCGGTTTAGAATGCCTGCAGAAAAAATGAAATTGTTAGAACAAATAGGTTGACATTGCCCCACTGAGTTGTTCCGCGAATTTTGGGGCACCCAGTATGTATACCTTTATCTTACAGGTGGAATTTTTGGGCTACCTTAGACCATTATTTTCGGTGACAGAAGTAAAATTTTAATCATAAGTGAGATAAAGTACTCACTAGTGAGTAAATTTGACAGCTGCCATTTAACTTGACATAAAGTACTCACAAGTGACTAAATTTGACAGCTGTCATTTTACTTGAATGAAACTTCGTTTCTTGGATTTTTCGCAATAGTTGCACCTGTAAGATAAAACGTTGTATATCACGCATGATCGAAATGCCATTATGAAACTCGTGCGCAAGCGCACTCGTCGGTCAAAATTCTCACTCTTGTATAATGATGCATTTCACTTATAATATAATATACCATTTTGAATTTCAACTACCAATGTGTTCCCTAAATCCAGAATTTAAATTTTTTTAAAAGAGATTGCGGTACTATTCCCGTTGCTGAAATTAAATATAAGTGGTAAAATCGAAATTTTTTCTAAACACCAAAGATTTCTCATAGCAACGGAGAGCTCTAAATATTTATTAATTTTTGTGTTATACGGGTGTCCCAGAACTCGCGGATCAAACTTACAGTGCGTTTTCCTTGGTGATAACTGAAAGCAATAGCGTTTAAAAAAAAGGACAGGGTATAATCGATTCTTTGTAATGAATAATTAAAGTTGACCAATCAGAAGGACGCTGTTAATTTGAATTTCACGTAAATTTAACCAACAGTTAGAATTGCCTAGCAACATAATTCTAGTAAGAATGGTATGAAATTTCAAGTAAATGTTTGGGCAACTGTGAAGATTTTGACAACGTCAAGTTATAATTTGAGTCGAAATTGTCAAACTTCATATTGAAATCATGAATACAGCTGCAGAGTATGCCGAAATGCTCATACTATATGGAGAGTGCGGGCGCAATGCACGTGTTAGCTTTAAGAAACGTAGGTTAGGCAACTGTGTTAGCTAGTAGGAGTAGTGCGGGTGGTATGTGTTTGCGGCACAGGGCGAACCACCCCTACCCTTGTAGGAGGGAGAACCGCAGCTGGACAGTGCAAGACCGGACCGCGGCCTCTTCCTCAAGCAGCGCTCAACGAGACCAGTTCGATTTCTGTTATCTTTATCTACCTTTATTGTGAAATACACATATTCAATTACTTCAGTATTTGTTTGCTGACAACCCCCTTTGAGCTTCTCCAGAACCACCTGACACGAGTCCAGAGAGGAAGACGAGACCCAACACACGTGAGGATGCAAGGGAATATGCAATACGTTTTCCACATCCAAATTATAACATATTTCTATGGTTGGTGCATCGTGCTCGAGGCACTGGGTCCTTGGTGCCTACCTGACAAGAAGTTGGTGGTCCCCCGCGAGAAGTTAGAACGCCAGATGCTGTTCTTCAGTCCTTTGATGACGACGGTAGAAGTAGTATATTTGAAGAACTATACATATTTACCGCAAACCTATCAATATTTTAGAAGAACTAAATGACCAAATTCACGAATATGCTTAAACTGGCAAGGGAAAATTTAATAAAACGAGCTCGCCTATTCCTTCAAATGAAAGGTGGTCATTTTGAACACTTGTTATAAATTAGTCTTTATATTTTGCATGTTTTTTATTTCATTTGTTGCATTTTACATCGTTTAAGTTATAAAATTTGATCTTAAATTTTTATTAATAATGATGCTAAAATAAATAGGTTAGTTCAATCCAGTTTTGTCTTCTTTCTTTCAGAACTGCCACTCGGCTTGATCTGTTGTTCAAAACCTACGTGTAACTCTAGCTTTTTTGCAATGTCATGAATGTTCCTAAAAGTCTTTCCTTTCATTTCGACGATGACGAGTCCCGCCCGTGTAACTGCGCTAATACGTTGCAGATGCAGTGTATGCACAGGAAACAGGATACATTTCTTGTGATTACGATTCACTTCACAGGCCCTGCATATTTCACTTTTTACTAAGATTTTTAAGGTACCTAGTAATATTACTCAGTACTCACTTGACGCTACGTCGCCATTTTACCTTCCATCAACAAAGGTTCAATTCATCATATCCTGTCAATTTCCCATACCCCTCAAGGTTACAATTGCTCTGGAAATTTTCACTATTTCACTCATAACAAACCATATTTCATTCATTGCCGGAAGAAGAAACTTCTTGCGTTCCCTGATTTAGATTCTATACATTTGTTAACCTGGCTTTGGCGAAATTATCCCATTTTTGGTTATTTCAAAAGTAGCTGTCACTTTTGACGTCTGCTCCGACAAGTCGACCAGATAAATATTGAAAATAATTTTATGATTCATCGAATTATACGTTGCTTGGCAATTGAGGGAAGGTACTCAATTTTCTCATAAAGGGAAAATTAGATCGAGCTCTATTGGTCAATTTGATTAATTCATAACTAAAAAGCTGTTGCACCCTGAATATTTTTCTAAACGTTTTTTACCTTCATTACCATCAAGGAATATACAGTTTAAATTTGATCCGCGAGTTCTGGGACAGCGTGTATGTCTGTGTTATATTATGTGAATTTGGAACAGCTACAGGCTGTCCCAGAACGGACGTAGACGAGGTCCTCCCAGCGGTCAGTTTACACCACAGGTGTTCGGTACTTAGCTGTTATCTGTAGACGAGTTGCTCCCGCTTATTGTCGAAGGATTAAGGAAGGCGGCAGGTATATTTTTACATTTTTGAGTGCAAGATAAACGAATATTTGCTAAATATTAAAATAAAATGTTTACTCCCAGGAGTATTATTACAACATAGGTTTATTATAATAAGAGATTATTTGTACAAAATTTATTCTAGGGAGTATTCCATTTTCATAATTTTCTATTAATTTTTGTAATGTCTCCTTTTTGTTTCTTACGTCGTTTCTCAACTTTTTCATTCCTCTGTTTGCAGATTGAATTTTGCTATACGTATATGTTTGAAAACTAATAAGTGCATCTAAAAAAGTAAAAATGGAAGGATGACTAGAATAAAAATTATTTTTTAAATGTGCAGATAATAATTACCACCCCTGCAATGCAGTCTAATCCCCAACCCTTCGCTACCTGCATCCAAGATTAGGATATTTTGGGTACCGGGAGGAACTCGTCTCCGCCGCCCAGAACTGGCGTACATCCCGTTAACCACGTGTTCCGCTCTTTCTGCTGAGAAAGATTTCACTAAAAATTTTTTGTTTAACCTTATAGTTTTTAAACTGCAGCAATTTTAATTTAGCCAATCACAACAGAAAGATTACAGATAAATCTACCGTGAGCTGTTGTTTCCTAGGAAACGCTGGATTGAATTAATATTTGTCTACGATGATTGGTTAAATTAAAATCGTTGTAACTTAAAAACAAAAGGATTTAAACAATTTTTTTTTGCAGAATCCATTTCGGAATAAATATTTACATTTGCAGTTAACGGGATGTACGCCAGTTCTGGGACCCTCTGTATATTTAAAAGATATGCTTAGTTTTGTTGTTTATTTAAAATAATAATGTCTGGTCTGTTATGTTTAATATGAATGTCAGTTAAAACTGTTCGATCAAAATACAGGGTCTTTCACAACTCGCGCCCTAGAGAAAAAGGGCACCTGCCGACGACAATAAGTTGTCAAAAAATAGAAACAAAGAATTTACTACTGCTTTCATAACTGAGTTACAAGACTTGCAATTCTACCAATCCCAGAAGGGCATCTCGACGTGTGATGTTATTTCAACCAAATAAAGTCAGTTGCTAGGTTTCAAAATTAATACCATCAGCTACAAAAAATGTTTGGATTACTGTAATTTTGACACTATTAGATTTGACTTTTCATTCTCAACAAATTTAGGTTAACCATCTGAAATGTTAGAGCTGTCATTACATTGCAAGTTCAGATGTCTACTGCTTAAGCAAAGCCTATGGGCGATTCTAGGAGATGCTTGGAGTGTAGCGACTCCATGGACCTGAGCTGAGCCACCAGTGTCGGATTTGACAATAAATCGGTTACAGAGGCTCTGATGCGCAAAACCAGCCCATGATTTTTGGCTGGTACGACCAGGTCGGCCGCGCTCTCAAGTTTGGTCTTGGACGGGTTGCGGGCCTCGGACTCGTGGGGTAGTGGTTGATGCTTGATAGTCGCAACTAAATGGCATTCTAACAGTAGGTCATTTCAATTATTATTACAACGTATTGTAGCAAAAAATAAAAAAAATGTGTTGCAAACGAAAAATTAATTGTCATTTCTGCCCGGAAAACGTTCTTCGAAGACTCTTGCTGGCTCCCTGCCGTTACGCTCACATTCCCCAAAAATTATTATCATCTCTAAATAATCAGCGGCTGAATACATGATTGTAACCAAATAAACAAAGGTTTTGGCTTTTTTTATTACAAATTTAATTTGACAGTGACATCTTTCAAAAACAACTCCAATCGCCCAAATATTTTAAAGATGTTTTTTCTTAAATGAAATCCTAGCAACGTAAAATTACGGCAAATACACCTTGGAGGTGTAGATCTCTGATTGGTTAACTTTAAGTTGTCTTTTCTCGAATATCTTTTAAGTTAGTTTTTTTTTTCTTCAAAATTACACATCCAAATGCGATCTCTTGTTTCCTCTTTTTCTCTAGGGCGCGAGTTGTGAAAGACCCTGTATAATTTGTAATTGTCATTTTCCAAACAACTTTCTGGTTTATAACTATAATGTGGTTGTGTATTCTTTAATAAATTGAATTTAACAGCTAAATTCATGTGTATAATTTTTACGAATACATATATCATGACGTTTCTTATATTCGCTTTGAATCAAAACAGTGCAAGAAGAAATGATGTGTTCAATTTTTTCCCCTTCAGTTCCGCAAATCCTACATTTATCAATGATCCATTGCAAACCGCATATGTGTTTTTTTATAATTTTTTGTATTAAAAAAAAAACAAATTTGTTTCACAGTCTAGGACTGGCTTACAAATCTATGAGGGCATGATGACCAACTCAATAGACCGGGACCAATCGCTTAACGTGACTTTCGAATCACGAGATAATAATAATAATAATAATAATAATCAGCAAAATTATTGTGATTTTAATTAATATACATAATATACATTAAATAAGTTCCAGTATTTTGGCGACAGCCCATGAATCACGAAAACGACTGTTATATGCATGACACGGACTTCAGGTATAAATTTAAAAAACAAACATAAAATTCTTTGTCATGATGTTCTGTCTGTCACAAAATCGATTCTACACATTCAGAAATCCTACCCCATCCTGTTTGTCTTTGAAAGAAAAAAATGCTTGGATATCCTTTAAAAATTTTGTCAAAGAATTTTTAAGAAATAAAAAAGATGACTAATATCAGGAGATTGTCCCTAAATTATTGCAAAATTATCACCAGATGGGTGTAAATATGTCTCTTAAAATACATTTCCTTCACTCGCATTTGGACTTCTTTCCTGAAAATTTAGATAGCACGAGTGACGAGCAAGGCGAGCGGTTTCATCACGATGTGAAATTTTTTGGAGATCGGCACAAAGTCTTTTGGGATGAAAGTGTTAGGGACAGTTAGGGGATTACTGTTGGTCAGGTCAGGTCAGGTCAGGTCAGGTGTTATAAGGGAAACTGATGCAGAAAATTATAAGAAACAAAGTAAAATAGGTCATTTTTAATTTTGTTGATTTAGGAATTACTCTTGTATTATTATTGTTAATGATTAAATAGTTCTTTAACCTGACGTGATATAATTTTTTGAATATTTTTTCTGAACTCAGTGCCCCAAAATGTACAAGAAATTACAATTTTCAGCTAAGGTATATAAACCGTGTAATCGTGTAAACCAGTGAATCAAAGATAAAAGGTGCCCGTTGTCACAAAAATGACATTAGGTACTCCTTACGATCATTTCGATCCACGACTTTATTGTGAAGTTGATGTAATGAAGTTGCTAATGAAATGAACAAATTCGGACAAACTTTCCCTATTCATAACCGTCTAAAATACGAGGGTACGGGATAATTTCCATTCTTTTGATTTCACTCCCAAAAGTCATTTACGCAGAATTATTTCGTATCAAGGATACTCCACACTTTTTTTCCAAACTTATTTCAGAATCACATGTATAAAAACATACACTTTTTCGAAAAATCTTTCTAAACCCAGATAAAATTTTAATTAGTTTGAACGTAAATTCTTGTACCCGCCAATGTCTCCGTGCGTACATTAAAAGCGAAAGAAGACAAAAACTTATAGAGTCAAGCAAAAACCAATTCTTTATTCGTAGTAAGTGAGAGTATTCTAACATTGAAGTTACGCACCACACTTGATGATAGTCGGAGAGCTGATGACGAATTTAGGGAAGGTATTTTAGGTAATCAGAAATACAAAAAATTGTACTATTTGAATATAAGTGAAGCTGGAATCGAGAGTCGCTAAGGGCGTTTGCGGTTATTTTACTACTGCGCAGCATATGACATTTGCAAAAAATTAATCCCAAAAAACATACTTTAGGCAACTTGAAATTAAGTATAAGTACTAATTTTTTAGTTTAGCATTTATAGATTACAGAAATAGAAATCCCAGATTATTTGGACGGTTTTAAAGTACAGTCCGACTGCCCCAAAGTCATTTTTTTTGTATATTTTTATGGGATATTTATTAATTGATATTAAAAATATGTGCAAAAAAGCCAGACGAATACGAGGGTTTTAAATAATTCCCCGACGCGGTAAACATTTTAAATAAGTGCGACAAAAAAGTCTTATGCGTATATATAGGTCCGAGAGAGATAGTTTATTGACGTCTGCGAAGCCGTTGTTCTTTCACCGTCCCATCCATAAACGACTCGATGACACGGAATACGGTGAAAATAAATTCGAGCATAAATTTGAGTTTTCGAAAAAATGGTAAATAGAAAAGTAATTTGTTTTGATGAGTTCTATCACCGTTTAAATTTTCCTAACGCATTTTAATAACACGCTGTACATGAGGATTTTATTTCGCTGAACATGGGTTTCTATCCCTTTACGGTTTCCATGTTCAGTTTTTGAATATTCGCGTCAATGGACCTTTACATTTATAAGAGATGGAAAATATGCGCAGGAGATCTGCACATTGTGAGAGAACAGTTGACCGCTACACTTATTTCCACTGGTTGTGTTGGTTTAACGCGTCGCTGTTAATTTACCAAACTGTCAACATCCTTTATTGTCTCATAGGACGCAGAATTCCTTTGCGCAGCGACGTTATTGTGCGACAAAGAGCATCCTTATTTGTAAAGGTCACGGCCTCCTAGATATAACGATAGACTTTTAGGGCCCGATTTCAAGTCATGGTGGTGGCAAATAGGTGGTGCAGCGCAAATGTGTAGCTATCTTTATCCTACACATTAATTAGCATCATCTTTCTCTCTTGCGCCGTTACCATGACAACAACAAGTGCGACCGTCTCAAGTCAACTTGAAATCGGCCTCTCAGCCTATCCGGCTGTGCGCATTCGTAGTTCAAGGCATTATTTTTGTTTTCAAGGGTACGCTGCGGTACGGTGCATGGTTGGTTGCCTACTAGCATTATTAAAAAAAAAATTGTTTTTGGTCATCTATGCAATTACAAACAAGAACAACGAAAACTACAAAATGTAAAGTTTAATAAAAGAGGTTAACAACAGTTAATAAGAGTTTAATTGCTTGATTTGAGTATACATAAGTATGCAACCAATATTACACATTGTTGTGCTTTTAACATCATTGCAAAAGACGAAGCTCAGCTGCTCCCGTTAAATGTCATTTTGAAATCACAAAGATTTTGCTGTCGGGCAGGGCAGGATAGGAGACTTGTCTCTTGTCATATCTAGGAGGCCGTGGTAAAGGTCCATATAATCTTTGCCAAAACCAAATAACCACTAACACTGCATTCTACCCAGAAAATCAACCGGCAACGTTGTGTTTGATTGGTCTAGCATCCTAGTAATATCAAAATGCCTGAAATTTTAGATTAAGGGCCAGTTTACAGAAGCGAAATTAAGTTAACCGTAATCAAATGCGAGATTAACTGAACACGTGACCAGATTGAACCAATAGAAGTAGCGGATTCATGGGTTAATCGCGGATTAAAATTTAATTCGAATTAAATATTTAATTCTCTTTCTATAAACTGGCCATAAGTATTATTACATTCAAATAACAAGTTTAAACAGAAACTTTAATTAAACTATTTTAACAAATCTTCAAAGTGACCACACTCTTGTTTCAAGCAATATGCCAAAGGACTGTAAAATCTTTGACTTTTTAATGACATTAATTGCAATTGTTTTATTAGAGGTTGCTTGGATATGTTGTAATAATTGTTCGTGTACATTGACATGTTTTTTTTTTAATTGATCATAGGGTTAATAGTGTTGATGTTCAGCGAAATAAAATCCTCACTGTATACGTTACAACACCTTCTGAAATTTTATTCAGCCCCCTTTTTATTTTCCTTTCATTTCAGGCTTCATGATACGGTCTACATTTTTAGAAATCATTATCATAGGGTATAAGACATTAATATTATACACTAGCCTACGGATTAAATTAAAATTAGGCAATTTAACAACGTTAACATTTATGGTAGGTAACTTAACCTGTAGTTACAGATCTGCGTTAAGTATTATCACTTAGCAACTTTGAAACTTAACAGTTAAATGATGTTTTAGTTGCCCAATACAAAGTAAATAGCTTCAAATTGCATAAAGATTTATTTAGTGGAAAAACCAATACACAACTCATTTCTTTAATACTGTTTGGTATAATTAGAAATAAAAAGCAGTTCACTTGTGACATCACAAATCATTTAATGCTATGCGGCTTGGTATACAAATTAGATTTATATTACAATATAATACACAAAAGATTAAAATATATAAATCAATAAAAAGTTCTTATGTAAAATATCATTTAAAAAAGAGTTTGGAGTGCTTGAAACAAACATGATCGATTTACAATCTAAAATCTATACATCTTAAGCATATAAGCTGCAATCTTTACATACACATATAAACAAGGGACGTTATTTATTAATATTTGAAAATATTAAATAATCTCTGCACGTGATATTTTACAAATAAATTTCATTGATTAATGAAACTTACCAACCGTCATGTGCCAGATATTTCTGGTAGATTTTAATTTTCTTTTATCAATATTCTTTTACCAAAAATAATACCAATCATTTTTGATTTCCGACTTTCATGCCAGACACACAAACACAACAAATAATATTAACAACAATAACTAGAGCGTCATACTTATTTATAGAAGAACATTTACAAGTTAAATAGTAAAACATACAACTAAATATTTCTACTGAATACACCGTTATTCCGAAAATTTCTGTCATACAGTATTAAAAATGTATTTGAAAGGCTAAAAATATATCAAAAAAATACTTGTACTATTATTCATTTCTAGACTCACTGTATATGTATTTATACAAATTTAAAACTAAAAAATTAATCATTGTTGCCTGTGTTCCTTCAAAGTGTGAGTGTATTTATATTATCACTAGTAAAATTTTTGTTAAAAATAATATGCCCCGTTTGGCACTAATATTATTTCCCACAACCTCTGCACTGATTCTATTATTTATTTAACTATGTAGAGTGAAATAAAATATATTCCTGAACACAAACAACATCTTTGAGAACAATAGTATCATTAGTAAAAATATAGTAAATTTAATAATATAGGTATATAATTGTATATAAATCACATTTTTTTAGTGTACAATAGTGTAGGGTTTTATAAAGTAACGTTTTATTTTTACTTTGTTCAGGACATGATCTTTTCTAATAAAATATAACATTAAAAATATATCACCACTTCGAAACGTGATCAATAGAATAAATAACTGATACGAATTTCATTAAAAAATATTCTTGACTAGAATTTTATTTTAAAACTTTCGTAGAACAAAGAAAAAATAAAACACTAATTAAAATAGCCATTGTTCTGTTACAACTAAATATTTTGTATTTAGCACTAATATTGCTTTGCAAATTAAGTAGAGATTCAGACTGATCGAAACATGCACCATATATAAGCATCCTCACTTCCAAAAGAATAGCACTAGTATTTGTGTGACTGGTTAAAGCATTTTAAGCATATCAGCTTTACTGTGGTGTAAAAAAATTTACAAGTTCGATTATTTTCTCATTGTCAATTAAAAAAAAATTGAAAGTTCTATACAAATCCTCTTAAAATAAATCGCCCTGCACCTTGTTTTTTAAAAAGTCATTTGCACAGAAAGGTGATCTAATTTAAGAACTGAATGTTCATTAGCAGTATACTGTACAGTTAATTCTTGCTAAAAGATATATCATAGAGAATTATCCGATTCACAGATCGACTTTAAATTGAAAGTTACAGTTATTTCTTTTATTTACAATTTATAAAATATATAATGTTCACTTTCAATCGTATTTTGAACTTGTATTTCTGAGAATCATTCATACAAGTGAATAGTTATTTTGATTGAAGACCATTTTAAATCAAATATTATTACTATTATATTGATATGTTACTTTGTTTTATTTAATTTATTTGATAAATAACATAAAATTCATACCCAAGGCATTATTCTTTTCATTCAGAATAAAATACAATAAAGCATTTTGAAAATCAAATCAACTTCAAAAATACTAATTATTATATACAATGTAATTTTTAGGCCTTATCATATGTTCATTTGACATAAAGATGAAACACATTCAAATGTTCATAACATAAAGAAAATAAATAAAAGATGTCAAATGTACATTGAACCATTTTATAGTCGATCTGTCAGTCAGATGATTTTGTACTTAATTACATCACAGTTAACATATTCGTATTATTCACCAAAAATCGAACTGTAAGTAATTTTTACACCACGTTGTTTCTATAAAATATTTAACAGTAACAAGTCTATTGACTATAAGTTGTCATCAGTTATTGTATAACACAGCACTTGCACTTCGGTTTCTTTTTTATCGTAACGTGTTCGACTTCTCCATCAGGTTTAATTGTCCCTCGTTTAACGTCAACGGACCCTGGAGCTGTTGGTTTGCTATCATTCTTTACATTGCCGTTTGCACTTTTTGGGGTAGCGTTCAGTTCAGTTGCTTTTTTTGGACTTTGTGTAATCGGCTCTGATACATTGTTTGCCGTTGTTTGGTTCTTTTGCGTGTCAGGCTCGTCCAGGGAAGGTAAGGGTGGCGCAGTACTATCAGGCGTGGGCGTGATAGGTTTGCCCCCCTTTATTAGTTCTACTATTTCATCGGCCTCTCTGCTCAAGTCACCTCCAGGACGAAACGGATTCTCCCAACCACTTTCCGTACTGCAACAAATTCACACCATGAACACGTTGTACTTGTTTATATTTAATTATTATGTTTTACGTTAACAATGTTTATACAGGTGTTTTTAAATTAGGAATGTTGACGTCACCGTAACTTTCCCATTGATCCACACAAAACATCACATAATACTAGCGTGATCTGAATCAGAATTTTTTTTTGGGTTCCAGTTTTAAAAAGATTATTTTCAATAAATATAGTGTCTATTTAATTATACAGAACTTATTTATTTTACTCCATTCTCTATTCGTTGGCAAATACAAATAAATATACAATATTTTATCTTTTTTGACAGAATGAAAATGTAAAACCAAACTAAAATATTCACAATCACTGTTATTAATTTAAGTTCAGATTTCGGTTCAACTACAAGTATGAACAAGTTGGGTGGAAAAATTACATTATTTACACAATTTCTTTTATAAAATGCCTGTTATAACAATCAACATTTTATAAAACTATAACTTTAAAAAAATCAATAAAATTGCCTACATTGCACATTGTGGACCCATACAATAAGTGGAGAGAATTAGTTCAAAGTATGAGAACTTCTGTAAGATTTTAGAACAAATAAAACTTCCTTGAATAACCATGTAAATAAATCTAATACAAATAGATGCTTGTTTTGTAAAACCTATAGTTTTCATACACAGGCTGTTCCAGAACTGCCTCCAAACTCCAAAGCCTATCTCAAGCGATAATCGAAAAAAGACATGTGAACTTGACCAATCAGAGTTGAGCACTACCAAGGTAGGATGACCGCAATTCAAAACGTCAAAATTCCAACTAAACTTTTCGCTGATTATTGCGATGTCAATAACTACTTTTGCTGTCTAGCAACCTGTCCGATTTTTTAGTATGTAATACACGAGGACGAGCTTCCACAACTGGTGAAATTGAAAACTTTATAACTCGGTTATGTGAGCTACAGGAAAATTTATTTTAGTCATCTCAGAGTCTCTATTGCTGTCGGCACATGCCAGTTTTCTATGGGGAGGCAGTTCTGGCACAGGCTGTGTATGTAACCATACACCAATCACCAATCCCAGAAGCTCGCCCTCGAGTATTATTAAAACATCGGATACGTTGCTAGAGAGTAAAAATAATTTATTGATATCCCAACAAAATTCAAAATTCGAAATCCCGGTAACACAAAATTGCGTTCATCCTACCTGGATGGTGTCAACTGATTGGTCAAGTTTAGGATGTCGTTTCTCGATTGTCGCTTGAGATAGGACTTTTTTTCTTTAAAATTCAGATTATCACATTTACCCAAATACTCCCTTTTTTATATGAGGAGGCAACCTGTATAGACACAGACGTACTTACACAATTTAGAAAAAATAAATGGACAACTAAAAATTCAGAAAAATATTATTTTTATTTTTTCTCATTTTGGCGTAAAATTGGCGGATAATAAAAAATAATTAAATTGTGAATTTTAAGTATTTTTTTATATTCAGAATGATCTAGCTTCCACTTATTTTTGAAAATAAACATGGACATACAGTTGTGTACAAATTTTTAGAGAATTTAGATAAGATTAGCTATTAAAAATTATTAGGCGGTAACACAATTATATTTTCATTTTAAATTCGTCGGAAGTAATAACAAATTGAATGGCAGTTCATTCATTATTTACTGTCGTTTTTATTGTTTAATTTAAAATAAAAAGAGGCAAAAATAATAAACGCGCATTTATTATGAATATTGTTCTGCATATTACAAATTATACATTATGCAACGAGTGTGTCATGGTACTCATGGCCATTACACGCCAGTACAGTTTTATACTTTTTCGGACGTACAAATTTTCATTACCACAATTCATTTATGAATACATATAGTTGAATTTTTTTAATAAACAATTGTCAAAACGTTGTCTTGTTGGTATGAGCCAAACTGTGATTTTCATGATAATACGATTGGTCACATTGAGTGTCAACATTTTTTTATGTAACTGAGCCTGCGCCCTAACGAGCGAGAGTTTATTTCAAATTCGAAAAGATTTCTCCTGATTTCTCATTAAATTTGCTTTGAAAATGAATTCACGGAAGTTTATTAAAAAAATTTCACTATATGTACTTTAACTCGCGAATGACAACATTTCTAAATACGTATTAATTATGACAGATGAATATTGAGCTGTATCATAGCAACTTAGGAGCCAATACGGTTAATTTCATTTTAGCATTTTTTGCAATAACAAACTGATTAGATTCTGTAAAGGCCTAATAAATTCGGATTACAATAAAATTTCAATGCAACTGACTAGTCGGCTAATTTACTGGTGTTTGATTACTTAGGCGTGTCTATTTAAACTTTACTACAAATGTTTCAATTTCGGAATCTTTATCTTAGGCATTTTGCAATAAAATTGCTTTGAAAAGTATAATCACTTGTCAACTTTGACGAATAAATGAAATCTGCTAATTGTTCTGGCAGCAAAAATCCATGGAAATATTGTTCAATGTTCAGCCCACATTACCCTGGAAAAATAAAATTGTCCTGCATTTATCTGAACATGACGGTACTTTTCTCATCGCGATGCATGTTAGTGTTATTTCGATTAAAAAATTAATGCAAATCGGATTTAGGGTAAAATCTGAATTGTGATGCGCACGTTGCCAAACTGAAATTATCCACTTGTACGACGTTAGGTCAATAAATACCTACAGTCGCGGACAGAAAAAAGTAGGACAATGTTTTTTCGCTAATGTAAGTCAGTTTACTCTTTCTATGGTTATTATTGAAATATTTATTTATGTATTTATCATAGTAAGCCCGGTTTACTCAACTCAATTTTAGCTAAATTTCTTAATAAGAGTTGTCCTACTTTTTTCTGTCCGCGACTGTACATTACACGGTTCTTGGAATAATGCAACTTTAATTGTTCGGATTAATTAAGTTAACAATGGAGTTTAGAAATTACGTAATTTTGGATCGGTTAATTTCAACTAGTTTTGATCATGCCAATTAATACCTGTTAATCTCGATGGCGTTATGTTAGGTTTCAATTTTTATTACAAAAAGTTACTTGAAAATTGTGTAGTTGTTTTAACAATTACCTTGCAAATATATTAACAATCTTAACATCAAAACCTAATTTAAAAAAAATATGTATGTATTTAACAAACTGTCAACGTTTCATACCTTCTTTCTTCTTGGTCTCTAGGCACCTTGACCACATAATATAAAACACCGCCATGCGTCGTCATATTGGGCATAATCAATTTAATTCTCGAAAAATGCGACCATGCCTTTGATTAAATTTAAACGGGGGTCCCAGTAAGGTTCAATATATCACAGATTAAAACTTAGGTCACTTTATTAATGATTTAAGTTGAGTCACGGTCGTTTTACTTGTAATTATCACAATTGTCACATGCTACACTTAAATTATGTGTTTGGGCAAATATTTTTAAGCATATCAAAAGCTACTTTGCTGTTATTGAAAAAATGCTACTAAGTCACTTTGTGGCCCCTTTCACACTGTATCGAAACAAGTTATTATTATTGACGTATCCTGTGCATGAAATAACCACCACTGCTACTGACGAGTACACCAAATGTGTTTTATTCAAAATAAATCCACAGAAATAGGCATTACTTCATAGTTTTATTTGAAATGCTCATCGCGATCACCAAGTGTGCAAAAAAGTTCGCACCAAAATTTTAAGTCTTTCGTTACCATCACCGATTTCAATATCGTTCTAATAAATCTCCGACGCTGTCCCACTATTGTTGCTATTAATTTTGTTTCGACCTCCGAACCTAACTGAGAAGTGTCAATGTCAAACTCGTGCTATAAATGATGATACCACCACTACATAACGTATTATTGATGTTAACAATAAATTGACTGCAATAAAAATATACTGGAATCACTCTTGTATCAAAGTTACCAACCAACACAAGATGTAATTATTTCAATTTAATGAGCTCTCAACGTTATTAATCACAACAAAAAATTATTATGACACTGTGTTTTTAAATATGGTACACGAAACGCGCCTCCTGATGACTAATCCACCTCAGACTGAATTTTGACCGATGTAGAGCATACAGAGCCATGGGCGTATCGCATCAGCGCACGTTCAGCACTACCGCTGGCTAAATTTAGGACGGGTGGTATGGAAAACACTGACGTAACAAAAATCTAAGGAATACTAAAGCAAGGTCTGCTTAAATTTTGCTGTTGACACTCTTTGTTGCAATGGCCTTCTGGAAATTCAACCGGACTTCTTCCTGGAATATGCGTTTAAATGACACTAGTACAACCGTTAAGAACATGAAGCGAAGCTGATGGTTACATGTCGGACGTCAACAGTATTGAACTTGAGACCGGCATGAGTATCACACAGAGAAAAAACATGAAAACTCGGTACAACAAAAAAGAGCAATTTGACCATGTGGTTCAGCCAAGTATAGTCGAGTGAAAATTTTGCTTCAGTGTATACAGATGGATGTCGTTTGTAAACAAGGTTTTTTATTTATTTATTTAGCAAAATAAAAATAGACATGATGTAACAGAGATGACCTCTGCAGCTACAATTGGTAACATGTTTTTCAATCCGGTTATGTATAGCCAAACAGTTTATAACGAAATTGCATTTTTGAGCATGCTATTCCAATTTTCGAAAAACAGTTTTAACTAAATCTTGCAGAAAAATACAAATATGTACATACTATATGAGATGATTTGTCAAGAAACACTTAGGTATTCACGACAATAGAATTTGTTTTGAACAGAAAATTGACTGCTCCTCATTTCAGCAAACTTACGTAAGACTTTTCTACATCGGAAACCCTTAATTGGTTTGTTTGACTAGGGCTTCCGCTTCTTGAATCATCTTATCGTTAAAACTTTCACGAGTTTGGTAAATAAGAAAACAAAAGTGAGAAATAGTTGGAAGCAAGAATTTCGAAGTATAAGCAATGGCAAAGTGCCAAAAACACAGAAAGAACCACTGGAATTCAAAGCATTCTATCCCAATTTCAATTTAAGAGCCGTACTAAAATATAAATTGCCATGATAAAGAAATAGGTTAGTTACATTAACCTACTTCATTACCAACCAACCCCACCTTCACTATTGACCCCTATACCTACAAATCTCCTCAATAATAATGATCTGTCAAAAACAAAGGAATGCCTATTTGTTTTAAAATTGTCGTTATTAACACTAGGCCAATTTTTTTAAGTTACATTTCAAGCGCCTGTACCCACTGCTTGTCACTACCACTCCATAACCACAGACAACTGGAGTCACCGGGGCACCCGGCCATCGATCGTGGAACCTCCTGGTGCACGTAGTTTATTTCCGAGCCTGCGCTAACGTACAAAATTACGTCACCACTGCAATTACTTAAAACAAATGACGAAGTTTGTTAATTTTTCCTAACAGTTCTTTTACAAAATTTAAAACTGTCCTCTTTGAAACATAAACTTCTAATTTCCTCGCGATAGATGTCCAGAGGAAGCAATCAAAATGCAATATACGATTTATTTATTCGTACAATCGGCTGATAGCCACTCCATACAATAAACGTTTTTGTGCTTTTTAAATTCGGTGAATTGGTTCCATTGTGAAATAAAAGTGGCGGATATCATCAAATAACTCGATATCCTCCTGTGCAGCACATATATTATGGATAAAATGTGTCACAAAAAATACAATAATATCTTTTAACACAGCGAAGGCCATAACCAATAAAAATTCAACATAAGTAAGTTGAATATCTCATCTGACTTAAAACTTTCTGATAATAAGGAAAACTACCATATGGTGAAGTAGCTTAAAAATATTTGCAATATTAACAAAAAAATTTATGAAGTATTTTATTGTTGAAGGTTTATATCATTTCTTTTAAGTCGTTGAATTATCACATTTGCAAATTTGTGACGTCATTTATTTAAAAAAAAACTGTTAAATTCATAGTTTTTTGCATGCACACATTTTTTTTTAATACATAATTGCCACAAAAACTTAAACGAGTAACTATTAAAACAATGAGATTTATTATTCTGCAAAGAAACTAAGAATTCAATTACAAACTTGTTTTTGCCTCCAATAGTATAACTAATTAATGTTAACCCTTTTGCAATTTTTTGATAACTAGGATAAGATAAACGTGATATTAATAGATATGTAGTTGCTTCAAAGCTTGTGGAACTATCAAGAAGACGTACCCTGATTTTATTAAGTAAAATACAGTACAAAATGTGTCAATCAGTATTTATAGATCTCTATTTGTCACTGAACATACGTATTCAACTAGATAAGCACAATTTGAAACACCTGAGTACAATGCTGTTACGTGTAATGTTATTAACTAATTTCGTCCTATTTATTCGCTGAATATATTTATTTATCTGGGAATCAAGAGTAAAATGCGAGTTGAGATAAAAATAAACACATTCCTGTCAAAATCGCGTGTATACAGTGTGGTGATAAAGTAAGGAACAAAATTCATAATAGCGTTATCTGATATTTTTAAGAACATCGCTCGGATAGAGCGATTTTATTTCGAAAAACGCCATCATGTGACGTGCAATTTGTTTAAATAACGTCATTAGTTTTGCGCAATGACGTCATCACCATTTTTTTTTAAATGACAACCCCCACTTTTTTCTTCTCTTTCTCATAGACCTTCCTACTAGCTAAACGATAAATGAAAAAAATTGTTACCTTACATAATAATTTTTTTGAGAAAACATCTAGGGTTAACAATAAAATTTAAGGCTAATGTTGAAATTGCCCCCCGCCAACCATTTGGCACCAAAGACACGAGTGTCAACATTATACTATGGTGACCAAAAAATTTTAGCCATCAATTTCTGTCACTTCAAAAAAAAAAAATTGTAAGCCATACTTTCCTGTAATGATTATCGTTTTGATTACACTGGCCTACAAAATATTTTTTTTTGGTGCCGTGGATATTATGTATATGTAGTAAAGTATGTCTTATGATACAAAAAAATGCTATCAGCAGCTCGAGTTTTTATTTTATCGTCAATTTCTGATTTCGTTAATGTAAATGAAAAAACGACAGTTTCAGCTAACTTTTTCACTTCTTTTACAATGGCCAGCAAGTCAAGGCGTTGTTTAAATGATCCTAGTAGATTTTGCTATATTTGTGGTGAATATACCTACTGTAAAAGAATACAGAAAATTAAATTTAAGTGAGGAACAAGGGGAGCGCTTCTACCAAGACATAAAAACAATGGAAGTTATTAGGCATTCACGATCTTTTTGGGACCGAGTTGGCTATGACCATCTAGTGATTTTGTTGGCAGTACCTCGGTGATAACTAAATTCCCTAAAGGAAATTGACACTTTTTGTGTTAGGTTAGGTTGTTTTCAGTTGAGGGTTATATTTTCTGGATAGGTACTACATTGTTGCCGGATCTCTTAAATCTGGTCTGTTCTTTTGAAATTAAATTAAATCGTTTAATAGAAATTTTCTATCATAATAAAATTATTTTGGCAATTATGATTATTCCTTTCACGGAAATTTAAATTATTTTTTCTAAAAAATTACTTTTTTTTTCATTAAAATTTTATTTGCTGTGTTTAATGTTTTGTTTGTCGGATATTCTTTGGCAAAAAATAACTTAAATAACACTTATCAATGCAACATGATATCAAAAAAAAAATTCTAAGACAATTAATTATGTACTATTTATGTTAATAAAATTCAAAGTGAGTTGTTTTTTGTGCCGGTCAGTGTATTAAAGAATTAATATTTAATAACAATATCGAAGTGATTCGGAAGTCACGTTAAGCCATTGGTCCCGGTCTATTGAGTTGGTCATCATGCCCCTCATAGATTTGTAAACCAGTCCTAAACTGTGTAACAATTTTTTTTTTTTTTTTAATAACAATATCGAAGTATGTAATTAACAGTTTAAGCAATTTTTATTTTAATTCTTTGAAAAAATTACAATACTAAAGAAAGATAAAATTACAATCAATATTCAAATAACCCCCCGTTATGAAATAAACAATACCCCAATCTGTTGTAAAAAGAATTTTCGTGTTCGTTTCCTGGGATACATAACCGGGAAAGTGGTATACAGTGTGTACATTAACTTGCGGGGATCAGTTATGGCAGGGAAATAAACTTCTGACCACCGTCGCGTCGTGCGGCTGGGCTCTAAAGTCCATTCACAAATCAAAAAACGCTGTCTAGTGTAAAATTTGGTGATTTGTAATTTTGACGTTAAATGTTTATTAAGTGTCTTGTTTTTCTGGGCATGTTTAAGTAAAAATAATAAGAATCAATAAATAAATGAAACTTGCTGCTAATAAAACAATATGAACGAAATTCTAAGCATTTGAATTTTATTTTGAATCAAATAAATGTTAAACATAATTTATAGTTACCAACATAGTATGAAAAAATATCTACCTAGGGTTTTTTAAATTTTACCAACCTAAAGCAACAGGTGGTGGTTTTTTGATTTTTGAATGGACTTTACCTAAGGTTCTCGATTATAAAAGGTAATGACAACGGTTGCGCCAATATTTCCATCTCACTTAATTTGGAGTCTATGTAAGTTAATCTGTTTGACACGATACAAACATCCCTTAAAATTGTGTATATTTCTGTTTTTGTCACACTCATGGCATTTGTCGATAATGTCTTCTCTTTTAATTTGGAGTCTCAAAAAATGAACAATGAGTTGTCGCTACCTTATTTATCATCGAGAACCTTAGCTCTGCCCACTTCGTCTCCAATGGTCCATTTTTGGATGAACTATACAGGGTGATTCTGAAATAAGTTTGGAAAAAAAGTGGTGTATCCTTGACACAAAATAATTTTGCGTAAATGACTTTTGGGGGTGAAATCAAAAGGATGGAAATTACCATCGTTGTATTTTCGACGCCTATAAATAGGGAAAATTTGTCCGAATTTGTTCACTTCATTAGCAACCATTGTTACATCAGCGCCACAATAAAGTCGTAGGTGCCCAGGCACACTGCCTTGTAAATGTTTCTATGGAAATGACCGAAAGAAATAATGTCACCTTTGTGACTGACGGGCACCTTTTACCTTTGATTATTATTGTTGCTAAACTACGAGATAAGTGATTAATCACCTTTAACTCAGCAGCGTACTAGCCATTTTGACCAAATTTTCAAACATTTGTAGGTATCTCGAAAACGAAAAAATTTTTATAAGTAATTTTGTCTATAACTTCTTCTCATCATCACCAATTACCGGGTTTTTTTCAAACTTATTTCAGAATCACCCTGTATTTAATTTGATTGGTTGTCTTAACATGTCATCAAATGGTACCTTAATTGAAATGGTCACGTAATTTCCTGTCAGTTATAATTTTTTAAGATCAAAGATCATGACTCAACAAAGTACCACCCACGTAACGGAGTTATTTCTCTAATTTTTAATTAGTGTCTCAATAAACTACACAAAATACCTTACAGTTCTCATGTTGTTGTAACACCAAAAACAGGATTTCTTCTATAAATCAGATAGTCTCATCAAGTTGTTCTACATGAAGTAAGTTAATGAAGAGCCTAACAACTTAAATTTCCCCTACGATGAGTAGTGTTGCGCTTATTAAGTGTGGAGATGTAATCAATTCATTCCACTAATTTATGGCTCTCTTGAAATTAAAGCTTCCAGGTTCGTGATATAGGACACTTACTTTCGAAACGCTCACCGCTTTGTCACCTCATACGTGACAAGATCAAGCTCGGTCCAAAAAATTCTTTCACGGCGAACAAAGATTTAGCATTGCGCCCTAAACTAATCGTGCATGATTTTATTGACATGAACATTCGTACGCCATCTCTAGTTTTAGATAATGCGCAATTTTTTTAGGAACAACACTTGCTCGATTATGTATTTCCTAATGGAAATATCTGGAAATAGTTCAACAAGAAAGGGGCAAAAGATTTGCTTTGGATTTTAAGAAAAAACTTTACTTAAATTTTTATCTTCTGTTGATGAGTTTGACCACTCCTTTTAAAATCGCGTCGCGCCGGTATCTGTGCAGTCACCAGGTATGCTCTTAAGATTTTCATTTTTTTTGCATCGCTCATTTGTGCGTCTCACGTTGGTGCCAAGTGAAAGATGACAAATGTACTAATTGTGTAAATTTTCATACATCGGTCCTACAAACCCTGCGAAGTATTCTACTAATTGATTCCGCTGATTTTGTAAAGATACATTGAAACTGGTGCTATCCCAAATATCACCTAATTCTGCCTTTCAATGAGTAAATCGCCATTAACAAAATACCCGACCTACTGACATTATCCTTAACTGTTGCAGAAATGTCATCGACCCCCATTTTTACACCAGATAACTCTAAATTGGAAAAATATTAGATAATCGCTTCAGCATTTGAAGCGAGTTACACCTTCCAATTACTGTTATAGTTGAAGTAATCTACTGGGTTTATTTGTTAGATAAAGTAAGAATTAAAATATCAAACAGTTTTAGTTTAACATTTTCAATGGCGATAACAATTTATAGACAAAAACAAAATCGTGAATAATAATTATTTTTAAAATTAATCCGAGACTTTATATCAACAAGCTATGAACCGTTTATAATGGAAGAAGCATCTATAATTAAAATCCATTAAATGCGCACACACTAGTTGCTCGGGTGCACTCATCCCATGTAAACAAGCTTAAAATAGGGGAGATAACGTTTACATTAAGAAATGTAATGAATTTTCTATTAAGACAAGAGAAAGGATCTGGCACTATTATAAATGTCTCTCATATTTTGTAAAAAAACTGTAATAACTTCTTTTGATGTTTTAAGTTATTTTCAAAGATTCGTCGTGTTTTTAGTAAGATTTTTGTGATTTTTGGCATTTGAACATGAAATATAACTTTTACAACAATCCAACAACTCCTAAATAATGATATGTGATAACATTAAAAAGGATTTTCTTCTAGAAAAATGGACCGTTGGCATTGTTAACTCTCGCAAAAAATAATCGAACATCTGGAAACTGTGTAGAGTACGGTGCAATTTGCAACTTGTTCTAGGGTTGTAGTCACGCCGACACTTGTACGACCGTTTTACAATGGAGCATTTTCCATTGCGTCAAAGAATGTCGTTGACGACCAAAATTTATTGCTCGCACCTGACTTCATCTTGACACAAAAGTGTTATCTGTACGTATACTGCTGTGCAGAAAAATCGCATACACCTATTTTTCGTAGTGTTAAGTTGGTCTAGATCGGTGCTGACTTTTTATTTGTCTGTGTCAAACAACTGTTTCATTTTCCTAATAACAAATCAAATAGTGACAATCTCACTGACAGTTTATAACCTATTTACAAATATAATGTTAAAATACACATTTTTCTATTTTGCACCTATAATATAGTCAGTATAACACTCAAACGGGTTTCGAAAAGGAGCTCTTTTCGATACGCTTTTCAGGAACATTTACATACTTAAATTTTTAATGTTGGCAGTGACTCATAGTGAGTTGTTGCTACGTGAGCACTGCACTTCACGACACTTTAAATTCAAAACTTACTATCCATTTACTAAACTCCCGCACTGTCAAAGTGTTTGCAAGTTGCCGCACTGCCGTTCTGAGACTAGTAATTTTTACTTTAACGTTGGCTCAAAAATTTGAAACTTCAAATTTGAAGTTAAGTTTAATAAATTCGCTTTGTTTCATTCAAAGTATTATTTACACGAAATGACTGAACAAGAAAAAGATATGAAACATTAAAGAATATTGTTAACGGCCAGAGAAAAGCACGGTATTGTTAATTATTGTTTGGAAAGAAAAGAATTAATTAACTCCATTAACATAACCAAACTTTTCTTGTTGACGTTTTTATCACTAGATTTTGTGTACAGGCAACTGAAACTGTATGTCACCATTAGTACACTCCAAAAAAAGTCAAAAATTTGACAGTGACAGTGCGGGAGTTTAATAAACGGATAGTACAATTGTTCGTCTATTTACCAGCGTTACCAACCCTTATATTTGCCAAATATAATTTTCCTAGCGTTATATTTTGAACTTTTTTTAAATTTAAGGGGCAAAATAGAAAAAATATTGTATTATACTCGTTTTACAAGCCATTTTGTCGCACTTGTTTGCTTTATAGCACTCGTCGCTGCGCTCCTCGTGCTCTAAAAAACGCGTGCGACAAAATGGTGTCTTATAAAACTCGTATAATTACTATTACAAAGCACAAAATACTCGAAAACTTGATTGCTTGATTTTTTAAGTGTACGCGATTTTTCTGCACAGCAGTGTATCCCCAATAGAAATGAATTTTAGTCAATTTTATTTTAAATTTTCGTGGTATTGTCACAAATTAAAAGTTTTCCTTGCTTGAACATGCCCAGTATCAACAAAATATCAATAATACATTGAATTGTCAAGGATTTTTTTAAACTGTTCAAAATGTTAATGATCCCAATATAGCATTTTAATAAAATGAGAATCACTTCATTCATTAAGTAATTTTGTTTCAATATAAGTATTTTATATGATATCGTGCGTTCATTTAAATTTATCCTCAAAGTAGGCGTTGAAGACTCGATTGTGAGGATAAAGGAAAGGATCACAGATCAGCTGTTTAAATCTACGCTTTTACACGAGTGGTGCGTTCTTAATCGACTCTCCAACGCCAACTTTGAGGATAAATTTAAAATTTAAATGAACGCACAATATTATGTATGGATATGAACATGATAACAATTAATGCAGTGTATTGTGTCAAAAAATGACATTAATAACAAAAATGTATTGCCCGCAACTGTATCTTAAGACACGGTAAAAATTATCGAAAAGAACGATGATAACGGTTCATTGATAGATAAACTGAAATCTGTGAATTACTGGAACACACTTGTTGCATTTTGAATTATTGATAATCTGAAAATTGACCAAACAACTCATTTTTTTTTAAATTATACTGAGTTATACTGTTATCCTGCTGACGAATCCTGTGAGTCTGGCAGACTGGCCACTGAGGAATCGGTATACAGGGTGTCTCAGCTAAGACTTTCGAGCCTAATATCTGGGTTATTTTCCAACAGATTTTTGTGAAATTTAAAATGCAGAGATTTTAGATGGTGAAGAGTAAAATCCCATTAATACAATAACCCAAGTCTTAAAAACTTAATTTTTACATCCCTTTTTAAAATGTTGAATCAGTTAAGTTAAGACTTATATCAAAAAATTGGTTTGCAAGAAAAAAGAAAAAAAAAACTGTGTCAAACGTGGCCGCAAATGCAAAAACGTAGGCGCGTATGAAACAAATGCGCAATATCGCATTATTTTAATTTTGTTCACCCCTCTTCGTAGAAACGCATGTGACATATTTGACGTTTATCTTTCTAAACTTACAAATACTTACAAAGTGAAAGACAACATTTGGACGTAATTTATTATATTGGATGCTTTAATTCTTCCATAAAGGACTAAAACAGGATCGGGATATTTTAGCAAGGTAATTTAGTTCACGTATGTAAGTACAGGTGTCCCATCACTTGTGGCAAGTAGGAAAATACTTTAAAACTAAATTATATTTATATGAAGACATTATAGATGTATCAATACTGTTCACCGCCACAAAAATTAGGTATTACTTTTTTGTTAAAATTAATTACCTAGGTACAGCAGGCAAAAAACTATCACTTTAAAAATTAAACTTTGTTCGATGCAGTTCAAATTTAGTATATGTACGTTATGAAAAAATGATACGAGAAATAAAATCCGTGATTAGAATTTAATTAATGTTTTGATGTAAAGATATTTGGTTAAATTAATTTGAGCCATTCTACTTTATGAAAATTTATGGCAGACGAAGATTTATGAGGGGTTGCAGTTTGTCTGACGCCGTTACACAGGCATGTACCCCTGAAACCCTCTTGAATGGTATTCGTACCATAAAGTGTAATAAGAGTAACAACCACAAACTTAACTTTGCTTGCTTCTTCTTTGTCTTTGTATTTGGCGAAAAAGTAAGAAAATGAAGGTTGACGAAGTCGATAGCGACAGTGAAATTGACGAAGCGATGACTGATTTTTGAAAGTTTTACGTGGAAATTTGCAGAAAGTACACTTGATTTCAAACAAATAGCGTACAAGTGCTGAGAGCAATTTTTGTAATATTTTCCTAATGTAAATGGCCCGCTATAAACTGTTTCTAGGCAACACGCTACCTTCCTTCTAGTTTAGTGATGATTCGGGCTTTTGTCACTTTAATGTAACCATGAAAACAAAGCTAACATTACATGGGGAAATATTAGGTGTACGCTATTTTTTTGAAATCAAGTGTAAGTATATCGGATAGAATGAATAGCATGTAGATTTTACTAATACATACAGGGTGTTTGGGGTATAAGGTAACAAACTTCTCCTGTGTAAAGAACTGGCCAAAATACATAAAACTTTTATTCTAGTAAAAAAAATTTTGTGTGTTATAATTTTCTAGTAATCATTTTTTCAATTTGAAGAATTATTGTTTGAGATTCAGTGGATTTCAAAATTATGAAGGCGGCACCTAACGCATTTTCCTTTAGAAATCTTTATTAGCTTGATATTAATAATTACGTGTTTATAGATACGAACAGTGGCTCTCGAACAGTGAAAACAGAATTTTGTTCAGCAAAATAAAAAGTGCAAATTGAAAAAAATGTCACTAAGAAAAGTTGTTCATTTAACCTAGCTGTGCATCTCAGAAAAGTGTGTTACCTTAAACACCAAACACCCTGTATTATCGAAACTTCAAGTACCAATAACCAGTAACAAGGTAGTAATTTCACTAGTATACTCTGTCCACTCATAGATTGCTTGACATAAATGTTACTAAAAATGTTCACTCTACGCTACAACAAATAGATCCGGTGCGAAATTTAAAAAAATGGAAACAGCAGGTTTACACGTGATGTTTTATTATTATTCTGCATGTTTGCACGTAGGAAAGACGAAAGAAAACTTGAGTATGGTAGGAGTAATATATTAGGTTTTATTAATACAGGGTATTTCACGAGTGATAATGTCCCCGACGGAATTGAAAATGCCACCCACAATACATTTCTCGAATTTCCGAAAAAAGCTGGCTACTGAAATTAAAATATCCAACTTTTTTCGGAAATGGCTAAACACAAACAAGAGATTATTTAATATTTAATGCATGAACAAAAATTACCTCTGTATTATTTTCGATGTTTGTAATGTCCTAATGTCAGTTAAAGTGTTCATGGGTGTTCATTATGCTAGATTTTTGAGACACGCACTCACTTCACAAATTCAAAAAAATCAACAAAAAATCGCAACGGAACAGATCAAAACAGCAACACGATCAAAACTAATAACTTTTAAAACCAGAGAAATGTAAACAAAGCTCTAAAGATGAAAAATCGGAAATCTAAATGCTTAAACCACTTGACAGCACTGACAATTTCAAGTTTGAAATGTCATATAATTTATTTTTCGCGTGGGTTTCATTACAACCAATGAGAATGAGTGGCGCGAATGTTTCAAGATATTACCAACACAATCTATGATGCTTTGTTAATATTTTAATGTTATGGTTTGGGGATTTTGTTATCTAAGGATATTTTTAAAAAATGCATTCTATCAGTGGACGTAGTTTATCTTAAAATTTGAAGATTGTAACTGCAGGAAAAGAAAAATAAATAAGTTCATGTTCGATTTTTTTTTTTTTTTATTCGCTTGAAGATAATAGTACATATAATTATGATACAAGTTTATAAAGAAGCCTTTAAAGTAGGAGCGACGAGTTTAAGAGCACGACGCGTAGCGGAGTGCTTTTAACGTCGCAAGTGCTTTAAAGGTCCTTATAAACGCGTATCATACACTATTTTTTATTATACCTGCACTACAATCTGAAAATTATAACAAGAAAAGAAAATTGAAATACCTTTTCCGAAGTAATCTGTGTCATTAATCGTTGATATAGAAATGGTCAATTGTTGTTGTTTCGTTGCTATTATAAATTTTCTATAAATGTCTATTTATCATTGTTCAAAATGTAGGTGAATTTGTTGTTACCTAAGCAACCCTTAAACCTTTAGTGTTTTAAAGGTCCTTTTTTGCACGCATTTTAGTGTCAAAAACAGGAATTATGATTCAGATATAATAAAAAAATAGTATATGTATATCATTCAGAGTAGAAGCTCTTTTCGTGCTTCGCCCAGTTGCCGACCTCAACTGCGTTTCGATCTTCAATCTCTGGGCTTACCACAAAAAGAGACACTTCTACTCTTAATGACATAATATACTATTGTCAATTTGAACTGGTTATATTTATTTGTCACGTGTATGTGATTTTTGACAGTATCAACAGTGCTGCGAGGTGATCAGAAAAATTACTTCTTGAAAATGCCAATGACACGCCTAACGACACTAAATATTTGGTAAACGTAAATAAAACAAAAATTATCCAATAAAAACCGAACTAACAGACAAATCATCAACAAATGTTTTGACAAATTAAATACTTTTATGCTACATATAACAAACATTTTGAATACCAATAATACTCCGAACACGTTTATTACATCAGCGTAAAAATCTAATAAATCCTAACGAAACATGAAAACACTTTTTTCACTTTTCTCCTAAAGCTTTTACTGTAATATATATTATTATGATTTAATAACATTATTAGAGAAAAACTTACCTCTCTGTTCTGTTGTAAACGACATGATTAGAATCATTCATAGCTACCGTAGTGGCCATTATGAAGTCTGCGTCAGTAAAAACAACAGGTTCATCCGGCAAATCAACTTCTTGAGGTTTTGACTGTTGAAAGAACGTCACTCTTACTTTTTCTCGTTCAGTTCTGTAAAAATAATGAAGATGGAATAACTACAATTTTTACATGAGTTTTACAATAAGTATAAAAAAGCTTTCATTTCTAAAATAAAACTTCAGCTGTCGAAAAGGCAAAGTATGAGAGCGAAAGCATATACGGGTCATCATAAATGTTTGTCACAACTAGTGGGCGTAGCGGCGCACCTAAAGCATAGCGCACAGCCACCTACGATGGGACAATCATTTATAGTGACCCTGTATATATGTATTTAATTTTATTCAATGAACGGACTCCTAAGTAATGTTTCGATAAGGTGTAGTGTAATTCCTTTTGAGGTATGACAGGAAGGAAGAGTTACGGAAATTGAGAACGTACTTACTGTCAGTTAAACTGATTAGATAATAACTTTTACACGTACCATGAATAAATTTATTCCACCTTCCGAAAATGGTAAACCCAACAAATTAGTTTACATTTAAAAACAAATATCAATAGTAATTAGTGGGTGTTTATTTATTTGTTACGTATTAAATACGACATAGCAAACGTGATATTTAACATGCGTCTTCTAATTTCTTTTGAACGAAGCGTCGGAATTATTCTGACTATTCCTGTCATTTGTAAAAAATAGACCAATAAAAACACAGTTTTACACATTTGTTCCCATGTTGCCAAGGTTTCAAAGAATTCGTTCGAATAATTCCACTCGTGGAAATCATATCGGATATACCACTAGTGATCCCAGCGAATATTTTTAACATATGAACTTATGGAATTGCTTCCAAACGGACTCACGTGTGTTTTTGTGTTGTTGTCCCCCGAATACAACTCGTAGTCCAAATTATGTAGACTATTTTTCAAACTTGTTTCACTCATTTAATTGTGTTTGCGAATCTCACTCGTGCTAACGCACTTGTGGATTCATTCCCAAGTACAAGTGACATTCGTAACCAGTTTGAAAAATAATCGACATATGTAATTTGGACTACTCCTGGTATTATATGTATATGACTATTTCCTTCGAAAAATTTAAGGCAATCAAAAAGCTGTAATATTTTATTTTTAGGCAATAGCGATGGAATTACAGCGATAATCTGCGCAATTATCAATCATTTGCACTAGAGCAAAACTGTTGTTAATAAATCACCTTAGATACAGTTAATTTCAAAATTATAGAGTACACTTAATTTTCTACAGTGTGAAATGCATTTACATTTTTTGTCAATCGTCAATGTCAATTTTGACAAACAAAATGCCTAATCTAACCGAAAACGCGAAAATGCTCATTCTTTCCAAATTAGAAGAAGGGTGGTCGATCCGGAAGTAGCCCAGTATTATAACATAGCGAAGAGCATCGTGCAGAGGATAAAACAGGCACTGTTATGGTGTTCTAAAATATCAGCGACATTTAATGTTGTCAAATTCACCTAACCTATACAGGGTGTTAGGTAAACGTCCGGCCAAACTTTAACCGCGAGCTACTGGCTTCATGTAGAACTCGGAAAAAATATTTAAAAAATTCTGTCAAAAAATAAATTGACATTTAATTTTTGAGGAAAATTTTTTTTTAACTGCTTTTAGTTTTCTACGTTGTCCCACAACCTCGTAGGTAAAATTTCGGTATATTTTAAAAATACATACACCTTGTATATCATATTTTATAAAACGTACGACAATGCGAGGTAACCTCTAGGAAATATGCTTTAAAACAAGGAAACCGCATTGGTGTATGTTTTATAAAATATGATATAGGTACAGGGTGTATTTTTAAAATATGCCGAAATTTTACCTACGAGGTTATGGGATAACGTAGAAGACTAAAAGCAGTTAAAAAAAATTTTTCCTCAAAAATTAAATGTCAATTTATTTTTTGACATTACTTTTTAAATATTTTTTCCGAGTTCTACATGAAGCCAATAGCTCGCGGTTAAAGTTTGGCCGGACGTTTACCTAACGCCCTGTATATAAAAAATATGACGCTCAGATTTCAAAAAGGCATCTTTACACGTGGAAAAAACTGTAATAAATCGACTTCTTGATTTTTGAGGTGTACTCGAAAATTTTGAAATTAAATGTACCAATTCTGTGCAAATGTCATGACCGTCAACGACCGCATAAAAATTTAAAGAAAAACCAATTTTTAAACACAGAATTACGTTTAGTTGGACTTATCATTTAAATTTTTCTCAGGAAATAGTCTGCTAAAATATCCTCTCGTGCATGTCAAATTGTCGATAATTTAATATATTCTTAAGCCATAAACCGGACCTAATTTGACCGGAAATTAGTTATGGTCGGTCTACCAACTACCAACACACTTTTCCATGGAAAATTTCAAAAATTCCTAAATTCAACTTGACGGCTAAAAATTTCCCAAAGACCACTCACCAAGATAAATAATAGAGTAAACTTGAACAAATTTTAAAATTATTGCAGTTACAATTACAACATAATCAAGAGAAATTAATTTCAAAAGAGACCTAAAATGTTCCTACTAACTGCATACCCATTATGTTCAACGTTCCACATTCTCAACGACAGAATGGCAACCATCGTATTCGAATTTTAAGACAGCAAAATAAAGGATACGCTTCATTAACCATAGTTTTTCAAGTAATAGCTGCGAAGTAGGTACGTAGGTGGCATGAATTTTTCAATTGTGCACACTGCATTAAAATCATGATTAAATAATTTTATTGTTTTCAGCTGTCATAAATTTTAATTTTTCTCCTTTTGTAAACTGCCCTAAAGCAAAATGAGCAGATAACGAACCGTTGCTCTAGACAACACATTCAACGTTACATTTCTGACAGGTCTTGAAAAATTTGTCAAAACTGTCAAAAGGAAATGCGAAACTATTTTTAAAAGATTTGGAAGCTTCAGGGACGTCGTTTCAAACAATAAAATTTTGTATGCAATTCGTTTCTGGGTAAATTGGGCTTTTCTAATTGCCCTCGAGGCCTTAAAACCCTCGCTACGCTCGTGTTTTAATCTTGTCCCTCGGGCAATTAGAAAAGCCCAATTTACACAGAAACTCGTTGCATAAATAACTATTATACAATTTTTTGTTCGACACTGTCAGAATTTGAGAATTTTCTCCTATGTGAACAGATTTTGATAAATGTCACAACTTGTCAAAACGAAACGTTTGGAGCCTTTAAGGGGCTCGTCGAACAAAAAAACGTTGTATTCAACTCGTTCTTGTGTAAATTGGCCTCTTTTGGCACTCGTGGCCCTTTAAAACGCGTTTCACTCGCGTTTTAATTTGGCCCACTCATACCAAAAAAATTTACACACGAACTCGTTAAATAAATAACTATTAAAATGCTTAAGGGCAGATCACATACATACCACCTTTACTTAACCAAGACTGAGGATATTAATATGTACCAGGTTTTTATTATACCGGGTGTTATGGAAATCCACGTAATAAATTTAACCACCAATAGGACTCGTTAAAATAAACATTCTTCGTTTCTTCCGCAAATTATTCACAACAGAGTTCAAATTAAATATAATTTGAACCCTAAAATTCATACCCGCTCATGTGTTTACACATCCACTGATAACGAAGCACGAAAAAAAATACTCGATTAAATTACTCGAACGAAAAACAGTAAAAATTATTAGTATTAGAACAGCGGTCGTTCTTTCTTCAAAAAAACTGTAAAGTCTTTATCACACAAAAACATTTTCATTCACTCTTTCCTTTCAATTGATGATTATCCCATGAGCGAAGTGTCACATTAGGGGTCAGAAAAATGTAAAACAAAATATTCAATTAAAAAAATAGTAGCTTATTTAACGAGTTCGTGTTAAACTGGCCCACTCGTGCCAAAAAAGCCCAATTTACACACGAACAAGTTGAATACAAAGTTTTTTTGTTCGACGAGGCCCTTAAAGCCTCCAAATCGCTCGTAGGCCTTTAAAACGCTCGTTTCACTCGGATTTTAAACTGCCCCACTCATGCCTAAAGAGCCCAATTTATACACGAATTCGTTAAATAAACTACCATTAAAGAGTTCTATTGGTAAATTTATTACGTGGATTTCAATAACACCTTGTATTGTAGTAATAGATATACAGCGTGTGTCAGAATTCCACCGACAAACTTTCAGGGCTGATTCTATGATCAAAAATATACATAAAACTCTTAATACATACAGGGTTATTCACGAGTAATAATGGGCCTTACAAAAATTGAAACGCAACCAGTTATACATTTTCACAAACTTCGCGGATATTTTATATTTATTAAACAAAAAAAATAAAACATCGTTTGAGGAATATGTATGTTTATTTGGTTGCCTCGGGACGTTGTTAGGTCCCATACACGCTCCGGAAATCCTCAGAGGAAGAACTGCGCAGGCCCGGCTTTCCGTATTTTCGAATTCGGCCTGAATACCCCCTCCGCCATACACGATCCGGAAATTCTCTGCAGGAAAATCTGTGCAGTCTGGACCTCGGGGATGCCTAAATAAACTCTCCGCTCTCCACCACAGGCTTTTCTATCAGTAGTGCAATCGACTTTATTTAATTTTTACCATAAAGCGTTTAGTTTCTGATTTGCAATTTTCCCCCTTTGATTACACTTTTGACAAATTTGAGAATGCTAAAAAAAGTCCATTAACCTAGTGAACATTAATTTGGTGTTTCTTTCAATTTCAAATTTGCTAACATCAAATTCATTAATTCAGTTATTCCCTGATTCGAAGTCGAATTACCAAAAATGTCCAACGAGTGTTTTACTGCAACGTTTTTCCCCATGACCATTTGTTGCCCTTGTACGAGTATAGCTGTGTTTATCCCTCGGATTCGTACAATTTCCAAGGTCGGCAAATTTGGGTACCTACTACATTATTTACCACTTTTAGGGATTATGCCGACAAGCGCATTAAGAACCATACGATTTACAACTAATAAAAATTTCGGGCCCAATGAATGGTTTGTTGAAAGGCGGCCTCAACTAAACTGAACTGACAACGCCACACACTCCGGTCGGCTTGACGTTTGCGACTGCACAGTTATTCAGGAATTCACAATCCTTTTTTTCATTTTTATCCGGCCGCCTGAACAGTCCGCCAAGTCCGCGCAGTTTTCTACCACACACGCTCTGGAAAGACGGAAGGCCTGGACTGCGCAGTTTTTCCTTTGAGGATTTCCGGAGCGTGTATGTGGGGTTTTAGTTTGCGAGATAATCGACAAAAAACATAAAACCAATTACCTTAAAGAAAAACAGACAATAATACACAAAACATAATGTGCAGCTATTAATTTGTACCAAAAAATTTTGAACCATTTTTGTAAATTGTACATAGCTCTTTTTATGTTTGTACCACGCCGGCCAAAAAATTTTAGCCGTCATTTGCTGTCATTTCAAAAAAAAAAAATTGTAACCCCTACTATATTGTCATTATGATTACCGTCTTGATTATGATTGGTATTTTATTTTTTGGGTGGTAAATTTCAAAACTCGAAATTATTTTGTCATTTTCTACTACACAGAACGTTTACCTCAGGTTACCTATCTACGATTGCTCTAATTTTGTTCATTCATGTCGGATTTTTGGAATATCTGAGCTTTAAACAGTTTAAATTGATTGGCATAATAACAATATGCATGTCAAAATGACATGAATCGAAAGTGTGTTACTTTACGTGAATGTCAAGATAGGTTCAACAGTAAATTTCACCCGATTGCTTTTGTTGCTGGTATACGTTTTAGTCGATTATCTTGCAAACTAAGCGTTTTTGACCCCATTTGTATTAAGAGTTTTATGCTTATTTTTTTATCATAGAATCAGTCCCGAAAATTTGTCGGTGGAATTCTGACACACCTATATTTAGACTTAACCAACTTACTCCACGTGGCATCCAAGACCAAGTCATGGAAATTTAAAACTATACATTTATATTGAATGAACAATAGTATATTATGTTATGAGGAGCAAAAATGAAGTTTTAAGTGCTGTAGCTGGTAGATTGGCTGGCGAACGCAGTGGGGCAGACAAACCAGCCAAAGCACATAAAACCATTTTTGCTCCGAATAACATATACTATTTTTTCTTCAAACCTTCATAACAAATTATTTAAGACATGTTAAGAAACCAGGTAGGAATTTCAAATGATTTACCTAGTTTACTTTACAGCCGCTCATCAGCGGAGATAATAACTTCACGGACGCTCCTCAGTGGAGATAATAACTTCACGGACGCTGGTCAGCTCGTTAGATGCCATGACAATGAAGTGACACTTTAGCATTATCAATGCAGCAGTGCAATGTCATACATATTTTACGGACGTTTGAAGAAAAAAGTTACCACTAGTAATGTACAAAAAATTAAATAGATTAAAAGAGTAAAGAAAAAGAGAGGGAAAGAATTCAAAAGTTAACCAGAAATGGTTACTCTTGAAAATCACACACAAATTTTTTTTAAATTTTGTTAACCATCTCGTATACTCGTACTTAATAAAGATAGTAAATTATGATTATAGGACAGTTCTAAGTTTCCTTTCAAAAAAAACTTTGGTGGGTAAAATTCCAGGACAGTTATTATGTTTTAACGGGCTTCCGTCATAACATTCCGGTTTATAATAATTTTAATATGTCTTTTACCAAGCGTAATTATTTTTCCAGCCCAATAACTTTTTCTACAATTTTATAGCATAATCACAGTAAATGAAATTTTAAATTACCAAAGTAATTACGACACTATTTACAAAATATTTAGGTCGACTATAATTGAATATCATTTGCGGAATTTTGTGTTTACTCGATGCTAAAAACATAGTAGCACAACAAATATGTGTGAAACCTGAGGGTCAATATATCATTGTACTATACCCAACAGCTATTTTTTAAACAATATTTGTTAACAGTCTCTTATCTTGGTCGAGGTAATAACACAGTTCAATTTTACAGTAAAATTCGAACATTTTTTTGGAACAATGGAACAATTTTTTTTTTTGTATAAAATGTTATTATTGCAAACACCATTGTTTATGAATATCGATTCTGGCGACTGACAAATTGAAAATAAAAGTTTTGAGTTTATATATAAAAAGGTTTTAACACTTTTTTCACAACCGTCTTGGAACAAATAATGAAAACTAACAGTGGCTCGAAAGTGAACAATTTCACATCAAATAATTTCACTTTATTTTCAAATACATATGTATCAAAAACTAAAATATGTAAATACTTAGTCCATTAAACAAAAGTGAGGTGGAAAAACCTGGGTTTCATGAAAAAATATGGGCAGATTTTAAATTTAGGTTTAAAAAATTACGTTCAAGGTTATCTTATGGATTCTTAATGTTCTTTAAATAAATTAAAAATCATTGCCGTAAATAAATAATAAATCTAGGTGGACATTTTGTCCTACGTATGATAAAGCACCCAACGATTAAAAACGAAAACAAATAGCAGCGGCAACTTTTTCTTATTTTAGCATTGGAGCACAAACCTTTTTGAAGCACTTTTGTGCTTTTCAGTTAATTAAATTTAACGTTTGGTTAATTAAACAGGTGTAACATTCTTTGGGAACATAAATAATTAAAACAATTAGATCAAGTGCGAAAACACATTTACTGTTGACAACAAGCAGATACAATGGTTCAGTCCGTTCTTTCTAATTTTTTTTTTTGCATATTTATCCCATCTTTTAAACGATATAAACCGGCATTAAAAAATCTCACCCGTGCATCCCAGTAAACAACAGAACCTTTAACTAGTAAAAGTCGCATCTAAATAGCTGCCGCATGAAATCATTATACTTTATCCTTGACAACAAATTTAGAGGCATTTTGTTTGAAATAACAAGTTTTGTGCTCAGTTTGGCAATTACTCATTGTTATAAAAAATTATAACTTGCAATAACCAATTTCGTTTTGAAAAACAAGTAAAGTAAATAAAAAAAAAACTGTAACAACATTTGATTGAAAAAACATACCTGTGCTCGTCCATCGCGATAACGGCAAACTGAAATAATATCGTTGGCAGTGCGTGTCTACATACCGACGAATTATGGATATGGTTAAAATTTACATTCCGGAACAACCGGGTCAGTGGTGATAGTGCACCCGTATATTTACACGTCGCTAAAAAATTGAAAACACCAACAGATTTGTTTATTTTTAGAACAAACCAAAAAAAGTTTTTACGTCCAAATATCAACAAGCAACAAAATGTTGACGTAGAGTCGGCAAATTGCCAAGACATCGGTCGTAACCGCAATATAAATAGATCGGTAAAAAGCGGCCAAACTATTGAACACCCTTTCTAAATTTCTTGGAACTCCGTTCAATCATAAACAAATTAATTTCCTATCAATTACGAAAAAAAAAACACTAACCTATGTTATCTACTTTACCCAACGACCATAATTTTGAACCTCTTTTCGGAGTCGATGTCATCAGACAACTTTAACGAAACTGGGGCTTCGTCGTATCCATCTGATTGTATGAAACAACCATGACGTCAGCCGTATTTTAGTCCGTTTTTAAACTGGTCCCCACGAGATACAAGCGTAATTTGCAAGATTATGTAAAGAGTGGGTGTGCGTATAGTCGCTCGAAGTACCGTTGAGTTTCTTTCTAAACCTGTACAACATACCGCGAAGGACAGATAATCGATATAAATAATGTTATCATCACACTGGCCACGGTCCAGAGAAGAGCTGTCTATGATAATGCTGGAATGCTCTAAATTATGCTAACAACTGGATTTGCATTGCCTTTATAATGATTACGATATTTCCTGTTTACGTCACTTGATTTTAAATTATCTTTCATTTAGCATAGCATACAGTATAAAAAACTTGCGAATTGTGATTTTCAAAATTTCAATAGATGATTTTTAATAAATTGTGCCCACAGTCATTGCACAGAGATGCCATTGTATTCTTTTATTTTTCAACAACCGTCACTTTGTTGTCGCATAAAAATTCAAGAAAAATTGGACGCAAAATGTCACTCATAAAATAGCCATTCCCTCATTTTCTGGACGTAATGGGGCATAAAATCCAGCGTTACGTTGCTAAATTGACCCAGATAACTGAAGATCAACATAAGAAGGTAAAGTAATCTGGGAAATTGTTGTAGGTACTGGTGCGAGCAATAAATTTTGGTCGTCAATGTCATTACAATATTTGGTTAGATCGTCACAAATTAAAAAACTTTTGCTGCTTGATTATGTCCACCCTAACAGTGTCAAAAAATTAGAATTAATGTCATACAACATGATGATAGATTATGATATTTACGACCGTTTTACAATGGAGCATTTTGCACTGCGTCAAAGAATGACATTGACATTGAAGACAAAATTTATTGCTCGCGACTGTACATACTTAATTCCAATTCCAAATTCTTTTTTTTTTAATTTCAATTTAATATATGTAGTAAAAAAATACCAATAAATACATACACGTATAAGTTTCATATTATTTTTTTATAGTGTTTATTTTCCGATTGTGAAATACATACAGTCTGTGTATTCTCAAACTCGAACATAGGCAATTAACATTGTATTCACCGTTTTTGCTGATTCCTGCTCGCCAATTGAACTTACAGGTAAGGTAATGGTATCAATAGAAAGATAAAATTATTGCGCTTGAAATGATACTAATAATAAGATTAAAGATGCTATTTTTATTTTAAAATACTAATTTAAAACTTGGCGATTTTTAAATATGACATGCCATGATTTTCAAAATAGCGAATTTTGGTAAATTACTGTCAAAATTATTTACGGAAAAATGAATAGTCGATGGACAAATAAAACTGGGACAAAAATGACAATCACATAAGTCAAAATTTACAAATTTGCATCGTTTAATTACGGCTTTATCACAAATAGGTTAACTTTGGTATGACATATTGTAAAGACACTGACAAATATATTGACAATTCAATGGTATGATTTACACAGATTAAATTTTAAGTGTCCTAGTTTTATTTGTCCACCGACCGTACAAATATCATCCCTACAAGACACAGTGTCATCAACAGATTTTTGCTGTTGATGAAGAAAGTAAGTGTGAAACCTGTTATGAAATACCAAGAGCGTGCTAATGATCTTTGCTTTCTGTCGACAATTTGCTTCACAAACGAATCTACTTTTACACTAAATAACGAACCCAATGTTCAAAACACGCGATATTGGGCTCAAGAAAACCCTTGAGTCAATATTCCTACTAGAACTCCGTCTCCTCAAAAAATTCATATCTGGGCTGGGATTTTTAATAACATTTGAAATAAAGGAAAATTTAAATTGAGCAAATTATTTAGATTTAAAAAAAAACATTTTTTTATTAACAGGTAGGAACTGCATTGTAATTTTTTCAAAGAATTTATAATAAAAACTGCTTAAACTGTTAATTACTTTAATATCATAATTGAATTCTTTAATATTATTGATGTATCGAAATAATGATAATGGCATAATATCTATAAACTGAACGCACAGTGTTAATTGCCTATGTTCGACTTTGGGAGTGGACACCCGGTATGTACATGTACTCGTATGTACAGTTGCGGAATTAAAATTTCGGGCACTATTTTTCTATCACTTCAACAAGATCTCTGTAAAGCACCTTCTACTGTTATCATGACTGACATTCAAAAATTAAACTTTTCTGTGTCAGTCACCCAATCAATTTTGAATTTTCAGATTTCAGTTAGTTGCACTGAGTGTAATTATTAAATCATCGCTTTGATATGTAGCCTACCCGTTATTATGCCACAAATGACAATTTTTGAATGCCAAAAGGACAAAAACATGACAAGAGTAAAAAATAAGGTTATTAACGTAAAGGTTGTTTTAGAGTTTATATCATGACATTGACAATACTGCCCGAAATTTTAATTCCGCAACTGTACATATATCCTGTTCACATATTAACGATTTACCAACACTGCAATTTACGTCGAAAAAATACGTGGTACTGCTGTCGAATTATGAAATGAGAAATATGTATTAAAATTCAGATTAAAATTTTCTCACATGCCGTATTATGACAATTTTTTATGTTTTCTTGATTTTTCAAGGCTTTTTCCTACAAGACATGCTTTAATTTGACAAACTTAGAACGTCGTTTCAATTGTACCAAATTGTATCGTCTCCATTTACTGTACGGGATTATGGAGATATTTATTGTTTACCCTACTTAAGTCAAGAAGTTCTGGATCTCTGATAGGTGAAGAGACTATACAGATGGACATCGTATACGCGCACGCGAGAAATCATGACTTCTAATTAAATAAAATTGTCGAAATTTTTCACTTACCTGAATTGGTAAGGTACATTTCATAATTTTTTCATAATTTTTCAAATTTCAAATCAAAGTCAAATTCTGATTTTTATACTAACCTATCCAGATTCACTTCCTATAATTATTTACAAAATCAGCGGAAAAAACACCAGTTAAATTTAATTTTTTTTAAGTTTATGTTAACAATAATGAGTAATAGATATTGATGCATTAAGGGAGATATGAATATGATTTTCCGAGGGCAAAAACATGAATATCTCCCGTGGTGCATACAAATTAAAAGTTAAAAATATTTTGCAGGGAAGATTGCGTGAATATACGGTTGCTATAGTTTGGTTCTCAAGAGTTTGTAAACAATGGGGAGGGCGAAAAAATTTGAAATATCCCAAGGGAGTTATGAGTTGTTTTTCACAATGTGTATGACGAAAAGAAACAATATCGTGTTACTAAAAAATAAAGGTACTTAATAATACCGAAATTTCAATAATTATCTTGGTCAAAGGTGGTCATGGATTTTCAAATAATTGTCGACGCATTTGTATCAATCATTTTTTGAATGTCAAAATCTGTCGAACAATTTTACTTTTTACCACACTTTGCAGTAATGCCGAAGGATTTTTATGCATGCCTTACAATTGTGTTGTGTGTTTCGCAAAACTGGCTCTGTGGCTCATAAAAAAGGTGCTCGTAGGCCAAACGTTCCTACCGAAGAAATCGTCACACGAGAAAGTTGAGACGGACGTTTTCCAATCCATGACCACCTTTGACCAAGATAATTTTTGATATCCCGGTATCATCTATACAATTTTGACTTTACTTGCGAAAGGGTATAAAGTTGGCAAATGGAGAAGGTCGTACTATACAGGGTTACTATAAATCTTTCTACCATCTATACTCGAAATGTTTTGGATATGAATTGTCAAACTCAAGGTCGCTTAAAACTTATGATTGAACTGTACATTAGTGAGATCTGTCATAAATTCCAATAACCTTATTGGCGCGCCTAGTTACTTTTGCTGGTAGTGCCAACTTAACGACAAGTCCCCAATCTACATCCATAACGTTCCAACTGTAGTTGGCGTAGCGACGCACCTAAGTAAAGCGCAAATCTGTTTATTTACAAAACATTACATTATCAAAGCTTATGAAAAAAACCTTTCTTCCACTGTTTTGTTCATTAGAATTTTCAAGGAGAAATTTGTATTTCGGCTGTGCACCATTTCATTCTTACATATATCAAAAAAGGGCATTTTGGAATCTCAGGCAAGCTAATCTTCTTTTCAGTACTAACACTGGTATACTTCAATCTTCAATACTGAATCGCCAATTGGCATGCTTCAGTAGCAACGGAACTTAAAACACATTAATTAAAAAAAAAAGATTTTTCGAGTTGGGCCACTTTGGCAACCGAAGAACTTTATGTAGGTACTGTTTAATACAGAACATAATTTTACATCAATAATTAATTTCTTTTTCAATTACATTTAATTAAAAAATAAAATTATAAGAATGACATCCGTAAATTCCAAACAATTATTATTTAACCAGCACCAAAAACGTCGTTTTCAAAAGCAGTTGGTACTGTTTTGCTGTTACACATACAGGTGTACCTGAAATACGTGTGTTAATTTTAACCAGTTGAAGAACTCGCCAATTGATCAAAATTTTCTTTATAACATTTTGCAAAATTCGCAAAAGTCTTCCAAGATATACACGTTTTTTCGTAAAAAATTCAAATAGAAAAAAACGTTTCATTTAACAAGCTCTGCTTGCTACGTGTTAAAATTAACAAACGCATTTTAGATATATCCTGTATAATAACAACGTATAAATATTCAATTAAATGCATAACAGATTGATTAGTGCAGCGTCAAAAGAATAAATAGTAATTTAGTAATTATGTACCTACTAGTGAAACTAGATACAAGTTTTAAATCCAATCATTTTACGTCACCACGAATTTTAATAATTACTAAATCAAAATTTATCAAAGTGACATTTAATAATCATTTTTTATTGGTCATTACGTGAATGTATCTTTCACTTTCGGTGATCATCTCCTTAACACTTTGACCTTTAACTCTTTTAAATTTGATGGCTTGAATTCCGGAGGCTCAATAAATTTATACGTCGACTTCTCATTAACAACTAACACAGTGAAACAAGAAGTAGGACGCGGCCCTAAATAAATCGGATCGATTCCCCTATTTCATTCATCCTTTGTTACAAAGGGAATCCGTTCGCCACTGAATACGCACCTTTATCAACAGAACACCACAAGAGATGCGTTGATGAAAACAGGACGCACAACCACAACAACACTTATGATGACTTCGCAAAACCGCGGAGTGGTTGCAAACCATTAATTTTTATAAGTTCCACCGATGCAATGCGAGGTTATAAAATTGTTAAGATACGAGTAACATTCGTACGCAACACGCTTACATCGCCACGCCTCGAACCTCGAGGATTCGAGGATCGGTGATAGTTCGTTGTTTTGCAACAGAGCGCCACCATACACTCCGACAAGTGGGTGATTACAGAATTCTGTACTTGAGCAGAAAAAATAAAAATTTATAATTGAATTGTTTCATTTTATAAATATTTCATAATCATATTCATACACAAAAAACATCATCATACTGACGTTGAATACCTCAAAAACAATTAATTAATTAATTGTACACATACACTTTCCAATTTTTTCATTGTGAAATTATTGTAGTGTGTAGTTTATTTTATAAATAAATCTTGTTAATTCTACATGTGTTCGGATCTGCGCACATAAAGTTTACTTAGGGTGGCACATTTCCAAGTGATTTATCTGATGAAAAACTGAGGATGTTCATGAATTCATGCGTTTCATTCATTACAAAGAATCGCAGCGTTTCGTAGGATAGTAGGTAAGTAAATAAACCCAAATTGAACATCAAGATGTGATTTTTTTTGTATTCTCTATACAGGGTGTTTGGGGTATAAGGTAACAAACTTCTCCTGTGTAAAGAAATAGACAAAATAAAACTTTTTTCTTTATACCATACTGTTATTAGGATTTATCAGTACTCAATGCTTGATTGATATGACACCCATAACAGCCTAGGCCGTTAGCAAAATTATCAGACCGAGGCCGTTATTTTTGCTACCGTTGCTACGGTTACGGCACAGATGACAACTAAATTTAATTTTTGAAGTACAGAGAAATGTCAGTCTTACAAATAAATCATCGTTAAATGTTAAGTATTATTGATATGAAGAAAACTATAAAATAACATACGGCCGATATGAATATAACAGACTCTGTTGATTATAAAATCTCGGCTCCGCCTCGATTTTACAATATCTGAACCTCGTCTGTTATATAACCCATATCGGCGTAATACCGTTATATACTATATTCTAGTAACATTTTTTAGTACCTATGTGTTATAATTTCATAGTAATCATTTTTTCAATTTGAAGAACTACTGTGTGAGATCCACCCGAGGATCCACCGGATTTCAAAATTATAAAGGCGGCAGCTAAGGCATTTTCCTTTACAAATCTTTATCAGCTTGGTATTAATAATTACAGATACGAACAGTGGCTTTCAAACAGTGGAAACAGAGTTTGATCAGTTTAGTTCAGCATAATAAAAAAAGCAAATTGAAAAATATGTCACTAAGAAAAGTTGTTCATTTAACCTAGCTGTGCATCTCAGAAAAGTTTGTTACCTTAAACACCAAATACCCTGTATTGCATTATAATACAGAATACTCTACTTGAGCAAATATCCACATAAAAATTGAGCGATATCAAAAATGTCAATACTGAATAAAAGTGTTCAAGTTTATCTGAACATAGGTACTACGTACTTTAATAGTATATTGTATATCAAGAGTTGAAAATGAAAGATTTCACACGAGTTTGCAGAATTGAGCCACAAGCCGTAAGCGCGTGGCTTAAGCAAACGAGTGTGAAATCGAATTTTCAACACGTGGTATACACGATATTTTTCCGACGACCACAAAAAAAAAACGCTAATATTCGGTATTCCTTCAAACTTCAAATATTATTCGACAGAGCTGCGGACAAAACATACATTGGTGGCCATGGTTACTACAACTGTGTGCAATGATTTCATTGCGCACAGGCTAGAAGGTATTTGATTGGCTAACCAGTTTCATTGCACACGGGTTCGCTATTTGCATGCAATAGCCAACTTTCAATAATAGTTATTTGTGCGAATGTACGCATTTTTCATAGTGGTCGTCGGAAAAATGTATTTTATTATTCATGTTCGAATTGTTTTCAGTTGTAATGTTAGTGTCATTTAAAGCAATAATAAATCATATTTTCTATAATTGATTCAAACAATTGGTATTCACGCACCATCTACGGTTGGCTTAAAAAAAAACGGGAACTGTCAGAAAAATTTCTGTCAGATTTTATTAAATTTTTATAGTTTGAAACGGCCTTTTAGAATTTAGGTTAAAAAAACTGCACTTATGTGTCAGAAATACTACTGTCAAACAGACATAAATTGACAAATTAAATTTCCAATTCACATTAGGTCAAATTTCATTTCCCATTTTTTTTTTGAAGCCAACTGTACGTATGCGTGAAGTGGATCATTTTCTTACGTACTATATTTTTTTTGTTCGACACTTTCAGAATTTGAGAATTTTCTCCTGTGTGAACGGATTTTGATAAATATCACAACTTGAAACTTGTCAAAACGAAACGTCAAGCTAATAAAGATTTTAAGCGGTTTGGAGCCTTTACGAGGCTCGTATTGGCTCGTCGAACAAAAAAAACGTTGTATTCAACTCGTCCATGTGTAAATTGGGCTCTTTACGGCACTCATAGGCCTTTAAAACGTTCGTTTCACGCGGGTTTTAAACTGCCCTACTCATGCCATAAAGAGCCCAATTTACACACAAATTCGTTAAATAAACTACTATTTTTACAGTGTTGTAAGATTGAAACTATAGAAATCATATATAACAATGTGTGAAATGCGATTTCACACACATAAGCTTTTCTGTTTTTCACTTCACATACTGTTTTCTATTAGTTACCTAGCAACATGGTCACTGCGTTGATACTCCGATTTCCTTCAAAAATTGGAATTTTAAAATTTAGTTTTGAAAGGAATTATAGAAAAAATATTGTTTATATTTCGTGCGTGAAGATGTTTTTTGTTTTTTGTACAATCAAAGGCTTCTGCGTCTCTGCGTAAAAGACCTTTTCATGCACAAAAAACACTCACTTCAGGCACTTAATATACAGTGTGGAAATTACTTATGGAATAAATTCAGTAATTTCAAAACTAATGATATTTGTCGAAAACGCTGAAACAAGTCAATTTTTATTTCTCATAGTGCTTATTTTAAGTTGCTTCACTTGTTCATGACGTCATCCATTTTTGAGCTATGACGTCATCATCAATTTTTTTAAATGACAATCCCTACTTTTTTTTTTCTCCTGTTTCTGATAGACCTTTCTACTATCTGAACGATGAAAGAAAAAAAAATGGTACCTTACATAAAAAAAAATTTTTGAGAAAATGACAAATTTTACTTCAAAAATTTAAATTAATTTTTAATGTAAAAGTTCTTAATGATCTCAAACAAAAAAAAACATCTAAGGTTAACAATAAAATGTAACGCAAATGTTGAAATTGCCCCCCGCCAACTATTTGGCACCCACACAGGAGTGTAAAGACTACACCGCGCACTACTATGCCAGGGCTGATTTGTTCCATTTCAGGGCGAATTCTCTTTCGCAAATCTTCTAAATTGTTTTGTCTATTAAAATAAACCCTCGATTTTAAATAACCACATAGAAAAAAAAATTAAGTACATATGTAGGTACATTAAAAATTCAATTAAATTTTTGAAGTAAAATTTGTCATTTTCTGAAAAAAATTGTTAAGTAAGTACCTAACCAATTTTTTTCATTCATCGTTTAGGTACTAGGAAGGTCTATCAGAGAAAGAAAAAAGTGGGGGTTGTCATTTAAAAAAATTGGTGATGACGTCATAGCTCAAAAATGGATGACGTCATCAACAAGTGAAGCAATTTAAGATAAGCATTATCATCAATAAAAATTGACCTGTTTCGGCGTTTTCGACAAATGTCATTAGTTTGGAAATTATGTATTGAATTTATGCCATAAGTAATTTCCACACTGTAAAAATAACTACGAGTATGTATTAAATTTTCAGACGTGTTTTTTCCTAAAAAAAAAATAATTTCTTTCATAGTGAAATATTGATGAAGCATCCAACTTCTGTTAGTAATCAAATAATTGTTCACTGAAGGAGTAAATTTCAAGATAGAAAAAAAAAACAACACAATTTTAAAATACAGTAACAGTAAAAACAAAAGTAATTTTACCCAATATTCAGTAAGAAGTTCTAGAAAATTGAGTTTTATTTGATCACTCTCTGTTTTCAACGAATTTCTTTGTAGAAATATCTTTTAGGAAAAAGACCTAAATCTAAAATGATAGACTTTATCCCGCTGTTACATAGAAAACTTTAAATTTTAAATACGCTGAACTTTTTAACTGCACAAATAAAAAGCTGGCAGCAAAACTGGAATTAATTATCGCCCCAAAGTGTTTCCGTACAAGTTACATAACATCCAAAATTGAAAATGATTCATCCTGACTGGATACATTATTTTTATTGGGTAGGTACCACATGGCTGATCTATTTAGATAATAATAAGCGCTTAGTGGTCAAAAAGAATATGGGCGCCAATCAATAAACTTTGTAAAGCTTTGTCAATGTATTGTTTACTATTGGTTATTTAATATGTACATGACTTCGCAAAATGTGTGTAAGCAGCAAAACTACCTTTACTCGTATCTCTATAGGATTATAGAATGACTGAAGTTTTTCCCGCTACCTATTTATAAACTCCCTGTCTTATACAAAAATACAAAACAATGCAGCAAGGCGCTGTAGGAAAAATTCTTATTTATCGGTTATTATTTCATTTAATAATAGATTATTGTTCGAAAAGGAGGCACGATTTTTCTTCCGTCCACACAGACACAAACCTGCCCACCGCTACCAGGTATGAAATGAAATATCTGCCTTTGCAGCCAAAAAAAAAAGTAACTTACTCGGTTTGATCCTGATCTACAGGGAATGGACTTGCATTTTCAGGTATAGGACTCGGCTCGGGTTCTTCTTGGACAGGACTTTCAAAAATAAGAGTTTCTACCATCGATCCCTTGGAACTACCAAACGAAACCCTGTAAAAAAAGTCAGTAAGAAAAAATTGTCACTTAGTTTTTAAATTTATTTCTACTATAACTCACAATCATCTATCAATCAAGTCAGTAATCGCTAGAGTAAAAATCAATTATGTACACATGTGGAGTATCAAAAATGCTTGCACGCAATGGTCTGTATATAATTTATCGTTAAAAAGTTATAAGTAATTTAATTCCGTCGTAGTTGAACAGTGTTATTATCGTTGTCACCCTTCATCAAATCTTCTCTATCCTCACGCAGACCTTCATATCGATTATTCCGACTAAGAAAACAGTAAAGTTTAATTGGATTAGGATGCACTGTTTTTTGTATATTTGCCTGGAGAAGAAAACCTTATAACAAGACCTTAACATCAACATCAACAAAACAGCTTGGAATAATAATAGATTTCTAAATAATGATTCATTAAAAATAACAGAACGCAAAAATTGCACGTACTTTATTATGCATTGATATGTATTAGTTCGTCATCGTCATAAAAAATGCTTAACAAGGCAATTATGAATGTATTCCTTTGAAAACTATTCACTCAAGAATCTGAATTGTGGAACGAACTGTTTAAAACCCAAGTACAGTAATGACGAACAATCATAATTTAATCAGCTTAAGCAGAAGCTTAATTGCAAATTATGCAAAAGCCAAAGTAATGTTCATTTCATAATTTCGCTCGAGAAGATGAAAAGTTTATTATTATTGGATCTTTGGATTTACAAAGATGTTAATTCAATCTATATCTTGTATCTTGGAAGTTAAACGTCTTGGTAATTAAAGAAAAAATACAATATGATTTAAAAAATGAGGGTGGCTATGTAAAACAAAATCTTTGAAAATGTGCACGTAACTTAGCAAACTACAGGGTCATTATAAATTATTGTCCCATCGCAGTAGGCGTTGATGACGTAGTTGAATGTGTTGCAAGCCTCGTCATAACATGGCCGACTAAAATTGACTATAGCTAAGCTATATACGGCCGTTTCAATCAGCCGTTTTAGCATTGATCGAATTGTTCCTAGAACAAGTGAAAATCGTCTGGTGAATGGCGACCTCCACGGCAAAAATTATTACTTTGTGCATGTCAAACTATTGTCAAAGAAACATAGCTTTTAGTTGGAGTCAGCTGTCAGCAGATTTTACGAGGAGACTGTATTCATAAGGAAGCTTAAAAGTAAAATAATATCGATTGGAAATTATGTATTTGGAAGTCAGTGGATATCATTTTTCAAAAAAGTGTTCAATAACAAGTAAACTACATAGAACTAGATATAATCACGAGAAAAATGTGTGAAATCGTTATATTATAGAACGCTGAAAGGTAGTTAATGCCACAAAGTTTTCATTCGTATATTTCTTGAATATTTTCCATGGTTTAATCTCCTTCTCTATTCTCCTTTCCCTACATATATACCTACGCACCGTACCTTGAAATTACCCATTGTTTGGAAACACTGAAGACCGGAAAATTGTATTAGTCTACGTTTGAACAGGTCATAACGCATTCATCTTTTCGAAATTTGTTGGATACAAATGTTTCCTGGTTAAGTGTCTAACCGGTTTTTCTGGAAGTCCTTTTTGAAAGTATACATGCAATGATCCAATAACGCTTTGCATCATTTTCAAAACATAATACAGGGTTTGGTAAGATCTCCAAAACCGTTATTAAGTTAATAAAAATACCTACAATTTGGTATAACAATTTAATTACATATTAACTAACAACTATTGCCAAAAAATGTTGTGACTTGTAGTTATACATTGAATGAATTACAGTAGTCAACTTATGTAGAGAAAAAGCGGCGAAACCAACTCAGGGGTCAGGCATACAACATAACAGATAGTGTAAAATTATTAAAATATATATATATGCCGTTCACGATTATTTTAAACACGCAGGAGGCCGCGATATTTTTTTGTTAGATTGGCGTCAGGTCCTGTCATATGACGTTTCGTTTTTAAATATTCGCATTGTTATCAATTCCGTCATTAATTTAGTTAATAAGAATTTACCCAGAACTGCCCTACAAATATGTATATTTCATTTCAATTACAATTTTACGATTATTGTTCCTAATGCGTTCAATTATTTAAAAAATGTAACAACTTGGGAGCAGTGTTCGGTTGAATTATAACCTAAAATAGATTTATTAAGACAAATCACAATAGTGCCAACTAAAATGTCAGATTTTCATAGATAGTCCGAATTTGAAATAATCGTGAATGGTTTGTTTATAAGTAAGTACGAGTATGTACTTAACAAAATTAAAAAACCAATGTTTATATTATACCGAGTGACTATAAATGATTGAAGGAAAATAGTCGATTGGCAACACTGATGCAGTTGGTAGTGCAAATCTTCTCGTGCATCAGCTGTCAATCATTTCTATTTAGGTTAGGTTAAGTCACGAAGTACATTGGCGTTGGAAAAAAAATAGATTTTTTTTGACGTTTGTTTCAATTTTGAAAATTGCGTGTGTCATGCCAACGATGTTGCCGACTAAAGATTTCAAATGTGTTACCAACATAACAAAATAATTTTCAATCATTGATAGTCACTCGGTATTATAGGCAAAACATATACAGGGTGTTTCTGAAATACGTGTGTTAATTTTAACCAGTGAAAGAACTCGCCAATTTATGAAACTTTTCTCTATAGCATTTTGTAAAATTCGTAAAAGTATTCCAAAATTTTTTGCGCCACAATTTTTACCAAACGAGTCGTTTTGTGTGATTAACTAGTTTCTATTTTGTAACCATGAGAATCTAAATTTTGATTATTTATTTTTTTCTATAACAATGGAACTTTTTAACAAAGCTCTGTTTCTATCACAACAGAAAATTTTTGCCCTTACCTAAAGGCGGGTATACACTTTGAGAGTTAATTTATTCCAAATTTTAAATCAATTTGTATTGCTTTTTCGTAAAAATGTTATAGAGAAAAGTTCCATGATTTGCCGCGTTCTTCCAATGGTTAAAATTAACACACGTATTTCAGAAACACCTGTATGTATTTCAATAATTATGATTATTTCCTTCATGTGTTTAGCAACCAATTGCGTGACAAATATTGACCAATCAAAACGAGAAAACAAAAAATAACCCGATAAAATTTCTCTAAAATGCACATGTGCAATAATCTGATAAAAAATGTAGGTACCTGATTTTTTTTTTTTAATTATTTTGGATAAAAAGGATTGGAAATAATGCGTTTGGTTTCATTCTATTCAAGAAATAATCAGCCGTATACCCCTCGTGCAAAATTTTAATATCGGAAATTTTTTTGCTAATGAACTCAAACATCCATAAATTATTCGGTCAGAAAACCAGTTATTATCAAATAAAATCCCTCGACTTCGTCTCGTGCTCTTATTTGCTAATAATAATTGGTCTTCTGACCTCATTTATGAATGTTTTCGTTCATTAGCAAAAAAATTTGCACTTGGAATACAATATGTGAAAAATAATTAAGAATTTTGGTGGTTGATTAAAGGCTGGTGTTTTTATTATTAAAAAAAAAAAATAAATTAAAAAAAAAATTGTTTCACAGTCTAGGACTAGTTTACAAATATATGAGGGGCATGATGACCAACTCAATAGACCGGGACCAATGGCTTAACGTGACTTCCGAATCACGAGATAGAATATACCTTTTTTTTTAATTTCGCCCTGGGTCGTAACCGAACCCGCGACCCTCGCGTCCCTGAGCCGAAACGGACTCCCTTAGGCTGTATTCTATATTCTTAATGTTTATGCCAATATTATTATATTTCTCACACCGATTTAACAGCAACACTTTCGACTAAAACTGTTTAAAAATACCTGTGAAATTTTCTATACCTTTTATTCGTTTAAGTACGTAATTATATTTTTCTAATCGTAAGTAAGATTTATTTATAAACACAATAGTAACAATAACCTAGAAATTGATTTTTTTGCTCACAAAGCCTTATTTATTTTATGTAAAAATAATCAATTTTCATTCTTTACATAATAGTACAGTAACCGCCCAACTAACAATATGTCTGTTCTTCCCGCAATGATTTCCGCACCTGTTCTAAACACAATGCAGAGCAAATACATACAATCTCTTTAATAATACAAATAAACCATAAACACATAACCTTATTTAAAGACACTCCTAGCTTTACGCCTACACAAATTAACATTTTTGTGACATGTACAGACAGTTTACAGGACAATCAAACGATAAATTCGCATTATTATTATCAAAGGCTGGAAAAGCAAAAAGCACTCCCAGCAGTCTAATTATGAAAATATAAATATTCTTAACTAAGTGAAGTATAAACTGATTACAGATGGAAAAGAACAAATCACATATCAGTGATAAATATCTATTAAGACAACAAGTGTTTTAAACTATAAAACACACGTTGTCTTCAAGATTTTTTCTAACACTAATATCTTATCAGAAATTTTAATAAATTCAGAAATTATTCGAGGCGCGTCACAATACACAAAATGCGGAGGTTGCCGTGGGTACTATGGTAATAATATCAACAAATTTGGAAAAAAACAATTTTCATCGTTGAAATGTGCCAAAACGTTCCAGAAGAAATAAAAAAAAGGGGCAATTTGTTACCAATGAAGTCTAAAAGTGCATACGATAAGGTGTATGTTTCGTTTCAAGCAGCACGGAGGTAACGGAAGATGTCATTTTGGTTTTTCTTCATATGGGGTAAGTGTGAAGAACTTCATTAAAAGTTAATTCACATTACGGCAAGAATCATTTAAAGAAAATGTAAAGATTGCCAGTTTTCGATGACCGGGCACTTGCATTAGATGAAACAGCAGAAGTTAAAGAAGATGTTAGGAACAAGAGCAGGAAGCTAATGTGGCAGTTCCAATTCAATAATTGTACTTTTCACTTTGTGATAATTACTGTAAAAATGATGAATAAAATGTTACTTGAATAATATGTGTGAGCATATTCTATGTCTTATAGAGAAAAGCGTATTTTATGGGAAACATAAGGTGTGAGCTCAAATGCACCATGGAAACAGTATAAGATATTAGTGTTAGAAAAAAGTAAAAACGATTCAAGCTAAAGGTAGCCAGACACGAGCGGGATTTCCTCTACCGAACCATTGGACCCAGAGAGGATTTTCCTCAAGGAAATCGTTAAGGAAAAGGCCTTGGGGATTTTCTCCAGATTCAATTGCAGGTCAACACATTAGCTGTATGTTTACTGTTGGTGGTTGTTGGTTATTCTGGTGGTTTTGCAAATTGTTTTCATCACGGCGTCAATGGATGATGATATTTTAGCGGTTGTCGATTGTGTGATTGCATCGGACTGCTTTCGCAAGAAAAGGCGTAAAAGGGGTGTATATCCAATTCCAAGGAGTGGGTTTTGAGAAGTGTGTAAAGTAGACTCAGAAATATAGTGATTTTATGAGGGATGGAGTACATTAACTTGAGGGGGTCAGTTACCATTTTTGCGATTACGCGATTTCTAATAATCGAAAAAAATTTACGCTTGGCTAGGAAGAGACACACATATGGAGCTATAAGCCTGTCCCATTATTTTATTTATTATCAATTGGGATTCGCGTCAGGAGGCGATAAAGTGAAATTAATCAAAATTCGATTTTTTTTTTATCTAAAATTAAATTATTAAAATTTAATAGTTATTTAATAAACTAGTTTGTTAATGAAGGCGATTAATAATAGAAACTGTTTAAAGCACGAACGAGTGTAGCGAGTGAGTGCCTTTAATAGTTGAGATTATTAAAATCGCCTATTAACAAACGAGTTGATTACAAAATTTTTTCGTTGACCGCAAACTTTTTTTTTGTGACAAAATTTCAAATTAACGCCAAATCAAAACCAATTTCATCTTTTCGATAAAGATGAGACCTTATAAAATACCTTCATCCTTTATTTGTCCTCAGGGTAGGCCATTTTTAAATTTTTCTATTCTTTCTATTCACTTTTCCACAAAGAGTGTCAGAAGACGTCGACTCCATTCACATTCAATTTCACGTAAAAATCACGGTTGCTAAGAAAACATAGTTACCTTTGAAAAATATGACATGTGAATTATAACCAAAAAGTTCGGCTTTTGAAAAAGTGAATTCGTAATTGTGCAGTTATGAAGCTATAAAATATAGAAAACCCTGCTGCACTACCTGCTGCACTACCTGCTGCACTACCTGCTGCAGTATTGGTAAGTGCAAACAACGCATGTTCGAGGTTGCTTATACATCAAAATATCATCAAAACGTCAAAATCGCAAAAATCGTTGATTAATGAAAAATAATGTATTAATGAGGTCCATTAATACACTATATTTTAGACAAAATAATTCATTAATATTGAAATTAACAAACAAACAAACAAACGCTTATTGAGTTCTATTGGTCATGTTTGGATTTCCTCTAATTTCTTCTGTAACGTTTTGAATACGATTTGTAATGAGTTCTTCGACTGTGTTGACCGGCACCGGATAAACTGATTTTTTTGTTCGACACTGTCAGAATTTGAGAATTTTCTCCTGTATGAACGGATTTTGATAAATGTTACAACTTGGCAAAACGAAACGTCAAGCTAATTTTAAAGATTTTAAGCGATTTGTAGCCTTTAAGTGTCTCGCCGAACAAAAAAACGTTGTATTCAACTCGTTCATGTGTAAATTGGGCCTTTTTGGCATGAATGGGCCAGTTTAAAACGCGAGTGAAACGAGTGTTTTAAAGGTCCACGAGTGCCAAAAAAGGCCCAATTTACACACAAACTCGTTAAATAATCTACTATTTTCATGTTACTCCACAAAAAATATACATGGTTTAAGATCCGGAGTAAGAAGAGATCCTGGCACTCGCCCATTTCTTTTTATCTATGGGGTGATTAGAAAGGACTGTTTGAGTTGGTAATAATGAATTTTTATTTTTAAATGGTACATACAACTGGAGTAACTTTCGGTTGTTGACGGCTTGACACTGACAGCCGCATCATTGACAAGTAAGATTTGACATTTCAAATTAAATGAAACATGCTGGTGAATCTGTTCCGAGAGCCTAAAAAGAAGAGTTAATTTATGTTTAGAGCAAAATGGAAGGCATTTCGAACATTTCCTTTAGTTAATTGTTAGATAATTGTTCTGTATTCCAAGACTAACTTCTTTTCACCGTTTATTTTTACTCAGATATCTGTCAAATAAACCAACAAAACATATGCGAATGCAGTGTTGCAAATAGCTGAAGAAAAAAATGTTCTTAATTGTTTTGCCAACTCAGACAGTGCTTTTTGATCACCCGTATCGTTCTGGGAAGTTCTAATGAAACCACCTCCGCACCATAGGAAAAAAGGAGCTTCATCGTAAAGATACCAAGTATAATGCGGTTTCCCGGATTAGTGCAGCGGCCGTTAAGCAAGGCGGCAAGATCCCTCTACAAACATTAACAGTAAATCGATCCAAAAAGTGATTCTCCTAGATTTCATGAGGGTCTGTTGTCAGTAACTTTTCAACAAAATGTGGTGTTTCTTTTTTTGAGTAACCACTAACAAAATCAAATTCTACGGAGAAAATCGTATGGTTTCAATTGTGGAACCTTTTGCACGTCGTCGTCGTAGGGATGGAGGTCCTGATCATTTAGTGTTCGCCACAAAACAAATGGCAAAACTTCCACAAGGTAAGCCATTCTTCTTGCGCTAATACCTGAATTCTCTTCGACGAGATCCAGAATAATCGGCTCAACATCCAAAACAAGCTCTATTCTCTCGCGGATGCGACTTCAAGTCTTGGATGCAAATTCTCCGTTTTCTGGAAGACGTTGAACGGTGGCACTAAATATGCGGTGGTCCGACAATCTACGTCTCATGCCTCATGGCAAAGACGTTGTGCTTCACAGGCGTTTTCTAATGCCCTTCCATAAAATAAGACGATGACGGTCATTTCAACGTTTATGTGGGTTTCCAATTTAATTTGCAAACTAACGTGACAAATGCGTGACAATTTGAAATGATTAAATTCACTTTTTATTATTGTTGCTAAGCAACTAGGACTACATTATTAACTACCCATGCTTTAGCAGTGTACTGTAAATTTCCAATAATTTTTTAGATATTTTTATTTAGACAACGAAATAGTTATTTGTATATCAAGGCCCAAAAAGTGCATCTTTTCGTCCGAGTCTGGGTTTTCTAGTTGAGGCGCAGTCGAGACTTGAAAACAGAAGAGGACAAAAGGCACTTTTTGGCCGAGGTGCACACAGCGTTTTTCGTGTTCGTTTAGGCAAAAATTTTGAAATACATGAATTAATTGTAAATTTTAAGGTTATCTTTGACAGATGTCAAGTTAGATATATAAACTGAAAACTTTATATACAGGGTTATTCACGAGAGGGGTACTTCTGAATTTTTATTTTGCCGCAACCAACAATACCAATGGCAGTAACTACTAAATCAAATGTGTTATTTCTTTTAAATTAGAAATCAAAGTAAGTTGGATAGATTTGTGAGAAATGTCAGATTGGCAGATAACCTGTATTTAATCAAAATTCAACAAATAAATTAACAAATTAATTTAGTGTAAAAGGTGTTCGAAGTGTCTACCATCGGCTTCTAAACATCCGCAGCGGCGACAGAATTCTTTCCACACTCTCCATAAATGAGGAGCATGTCAGTCTTTTCGTCGTTATTGTAAAAACACATTTTTCGAATTGACAAAGATTTTTTGCTTTAACGTCAAAGAGACAGAACTAAAGGCCCATACACAATGGCGTTAACGTTACGTCGATGTTAAAACGTTAATGTTAACGTTAGATCTAGAAATTCAAAATTACATGTATTTCATAGTGCACCGTTCACAATGACGTTATGATGAAAATTAATGTTGCATGATATTGTTAGCGTTAACGTTAGTTCTAGAAATGTTCTGGATTCTTAACGTTACATTCTAACATTAGCCAACGGAAATAATTTATAAAAAGTATTGAAATACACGTAATTGGATCTAACGTTAACATCGACGTAACGTTAACGCCATTGTGCATGGGCCTTATGAGCCATCGTGAATTCAGTTATAATTATTTTCAAAATTTGAAATCAAGATATTGTTGCAATGTGTATAATGGGTTGCCGTAAAAAGAAATTCAGAAATACCCCTCTCGTGAATAACCCTGTATTTAGTTATACAGTAGGTATGTTCCCGGATTGAGTTTACAAGAGGAAAACAATTTTTATTTTTTATTTTACGTAAAAACTTTAGAGGAATAACATTTTTTGCTTCATCTGAAATCCCCATTTCCGTTATTAAAATCTCAGTATTGATACACTGTATTCTTAAATTAACATTTTTTGTAAAAATTTGGACTTAGAATTAATGTTTATGTTATAAATTTTATTACAATTGGCCTGGTTTTTTGACAAACAATTTATTACTATTTCAAAATGTCTTTAGAACAAAGAATTTATTTAATCCAATGTTGGACCGGTTTTTGTCACATAATTAGAAATTTTAATGAAAAATTTCCCAACAGTTATGTATCAGGCATGGATGTTCAGAAGCTTAAACTTCGATACAGGGTTTAATTATGTACAGAAAACGGCGCATAGTTAATAGAATAGTTTTATATTCAATTATCATTTGATTTTTTCAAAAAAAAAGGAACATATTTTTTCTGCATTTTCTTTGATTTTAATGTTAAGTCTTCCTCTGTGTTGAAAAAGACTTTGTAATAACAGAAATGGGGGTTTCAGATGAAGCAAAAAATGTTATTCCTCTGAAGTTTTTGCGTAAAATCAAAAAAAAAAATTTTCTCTCTTGTAAACTCAATCCGGGGACATACTGTATATAAAATATACCACTTTTCACGTTATGTATCTCGGGAAACGAACACGAAAAGAATGTTTTTGTTCGACACTGTCAGAATTTCAGAATTTTCTCCTGTATGAACTCGTTCGTGTGTAAATTGGGCTTTTTATGGCACTCGTGGGCCTTTACACACGAACTCGATAAATAAACTATGTAAAAGCTAATATTATTAATATAAAAAATGGTTCGGTGGGCTGAGGCAACCAAAAAAGATTGAACTTCCATTCCATCTATTTATAATCATTTATTAAGGTAATGTTTAATTCAAGATGGAATCACGTTGGAATGAACATCAGTGGTGCAAATGACCTGACCTGTTACTATGACAACTCATATGAAAGTTAATGCTAAATGTGTGCGATTTGCACCACTGATGTTCAATCCAACGTGAACAGGATATATTTAAGCATTTGTAATATTTTTTGGTTTTCATTTTCTAACATTTCTTTTAATTTTGAATTGTGAAGACTTATTATCCTTTTTACTTTCTGGAGCCATCCGTCAAGCTCGTCATTTTCTCCTATAAAATTACATAAGATTAAATGTAAATAAGATTACTCGTCCAGTAATAAAGACAAAATTTTAATTGAATAGTACCCACGGTAACAGCCCTACAATGCTAATGGTCATCACTCGACTGGATACTACACTGCTCCCAGAACGCATCACTTTCACTCATCATTTTCTGTAATAATCGAAACGCTATGCCCAATGCAACATTCTTGGAAGGCAGCCTTACGGAGGTGGCTCGGTTATGGTTTGGGATGGTGTATGTTCTACGGCTTGTACCGATTTGCATGTTTTTCCCAAAGGGACAATGAATAGCACAGTTTATGTAACAGATATCCTGGAACAATATGTGGTACCATTTACCCCATTTATCAGGGATAATCTTCCAGCAAGACCGCATAGTATCAAAATTGTGTCCGACTATCTGGACGAAGTCGGTTTTGCTTCTATGGAATGGCCAACAAGGAGTCAGGACCTTAACCGGATAGAAAATGTTTGTAACATGATGGGGCGACGAGTCTGGGCTCTTCAGCCACCTCCAGCTAGACTGGGTGAACTTGGTGAGCAGATAATCGCTATTTGGGGCAATCAGGACCAAGCAGATGTCCTGTCCACTATTAACAGCACGGGTAGACGGTGTGAAGCCGTCATTCATGCTAGAGGTAGAAATATACGCTACTGAACCATTTTCTCTAGTTTATTTTGTAGAAGCAGTTGTGACAATTTTTCTTTTTTTTTAATTATTGAATAAATTTTATCATTTTTTTGTTCTGTGTGAACGGATTTTGATAAATGTCACTACTTATCAAAACGAAACGTCAAGTTAATTTTAGAGATTTTAAGCGATTATTTCATTCGCGTTTTAAAATGGCCCACTCGTGCCAAAAAAAAAACAATTTACACAGGAACTCATTAAATAAACTACTATTATAAAACTCTTATTGCAATTTAAAACACTCCCGAATAAGAACTGATTTGTTGTGATTTATTTACAACTATCAACTACACTCCCCACAACAATAATTATCGCATAACATTTGTTTATACAGTGTGGAATAAAATGATTTACATCTAGTTACCTTTGGAATTTTTGCACATGTAAATGTTCCTGTACCGCTCTACTTTTTTTTTTGAAGTGCCGAACTATTAGTTCTGTCAATAAATGTCATCAATCGAATTGACAATTGTTACAATTTACTAAATTGAATTAACAAACGTTGGTGGCCACTTTCAACACTAGCTGTGACTTGCTTTTGTTAGCTCCTTTTTAATTTCAATCTTTACTTTGCATTCATATCATCCCTTCGCAATAAATCACATTTGGAATTTTGGAATATTTTCAGATTAGGTTTTCTTTTTTTTTGTAGAGCGCCATTTCGTATTTTTACAAGGGTAATGCAAATGTAACTAGATGTAAATCATTTTATTCCACACTGTACATAACATGTAAAATTTGAACTTTAACTTATTTTTTTTCTGTGTTATCCTTCCGAGAATGGAATTGTATAAAATCCATATTGCATCAACATAAGGAGTTACAGTCATTGATTAATTCGCTCTAAAGTATTGTGGTAAACGAGATGGTTCTGCAATGTCTTGCATACAGTCAACAAAAATTAACACAAGCAGTGCGAAAATCAATTATCATTCCAATATAGGGTTGAAATCTTCTTAAAGATTAAATTTAGTCTATTTATACCAAAAGTTTGCAGACCATTTGCTATTGTTGTGCGGTGTGTATTTTCAGATTTTCCAAAGTGAAGCGTTAATTTCTGGGAACAGTGTACCTTGATGCAAAATTGGTGACAGTCCCCTGTCCAATTTCGTTTGTTCGTACACGTCAACACCCACAGGTGTAAAATATCACAAAAAATGCTTATATGTAGCAAAAATTGTATTCAGTATTCTACTGATTCATACCAACAAAAGTGTGGGTTAATTAATTGCAAAGCTTATATAACCTAATCGTTTTGTTCTAATGAACTACACAAACACAACGTTATAAACATAATATCCGCTTATATCAACGATAATAATAACTCTTGTAAAATCGTCCAAGGAGTCACATTATCTCATTCACTACCTCCGTATATCCTTCTTTGGCTCGTTTTATTTGGCATTTTATTACAATGATGTTATTTGTATTTCAGACGTTGTGTACACTCCATCTATTCAATTGTAACTTAATGTGTTATAATAAGTAGATACATATAACTAAAATATGGTCATATTCTTGGCGAAAAATTACCATTTTCACCACAACAAAAGTTATTGTATTACACTCTGAAGCCAATATAAAACTTAAAACTGGCATGATTATAAAACAAATTATTAATTTATGTATATCCTAAAAACCCATATATGTATTATTTATGACATTTTTAAAACCTTATCCTTATTAAGAATTTAATCAAAAGGTAATTTTTAAATACCATTTTTTAATTTTAATTTTTTTTTATTAAAATTAAAAAAAAACTCTAAAATATGGTGTGCGCATTATGTGAAACTTGGTATATTTGTATTGCATTTTCCACCATCTCCTCTACGGTAAAAAAAAGTTTACATTAGGAATTAAGAACACAACTGCGACAGACTGATAAATGTTATTTTCTACATTATATTTTGTTAATAACATGTGAGCAAAATGTCTTCGATAATTTGCACGTGTTACAGTAACAAAACAATAAGATCCATTTTTACTGTGCCAGCATAAAGGGATGATTTTCCTCATGATACCCATGAATCAGTAAAACATGTGTCCTTTTACAATGAATTTTCTCCTTACATTGTTATTTATTGAGTGTAGTACCCATCTAGAATGTACTGGATGATAAAAGATATCTCTATTCTGTTGAAAAATAATTATGTAATTTCAATGAAGGGATGAATATTTTACTATGGGCGTTTCCTTAAAACTAGTTTCGAATTTCTTAGAGAATGTCCAAATTTATACATACAGGGTGATTCAAGTTTTACCGCCCGAGCGAAAACACACACTTCTAATCGATTTAAAATTCTCAAAAAATTCAGGAATGATTGTGTAACGCTGTAGAACATTCTGTAAAAATTTCAAATTTTTTAATGGAACGAGTAAATATTTCGTTTTAATTCAATAACCGCTAGATTAATTTACATAATTTTTCACTGAGAGTCCTTTCAAACATTCAGTAAAAATTTTTAAAATAAATGAAATTCGATATTAAAGTGCAAAATTTAGCTATGATTTATTATTAAATTGGGCGGTCACTTCCACAATAGAAGTTGACATGGGTTATTTATGGTACCTTAAAGGGACTAAAGAATTACTGGAAAAGTTCTGAACAGATGTTTCCCAACAATGAAGTATTTATTTATGACACTGCAGTTGTAAATCTTGATCATTTTTCGGTGTTAATATTAAAATTGGAATAATTCAAAAACTAATCATTTTCTTTTGATGCGAATTTCATAAATATGTTCTTTGAATTAATTATGAGCGTGCACGGATTTTCTTTTTATTTTGGTCAAAATCAATTTTTTAAATTTTATGGCTCTGAATGAAGTGATACGGGAAAATTGATTGCACACGTTTGAAGCCTTATATGAAGGGAATGTAACCCTAAAGTTTCGTAATTTTTACTAATTTTTTAATAGAGTTAATCGTGCGGGCGGTAAAACTTGAATCACCCTGTACATACATTCACAAAACGTACGTCCACGTTTTTACTACTTTCTTGTTATTTTCAGGAATCCCCCTTCTACTTGCAATGATACAATACAATTTACTTTTTGCTTGTAATTCTTGTACAGACACTACTAGATGTAGAGGATAATAAGTGGCACCTTTCCGTTAAATCTGCCAAGTCAACGAACACAAGTAACAGTTGTAAACCGGGAAACAACTAATTTCTCCGTTTAATTTTAGTTCTATTTTTTAACGAGCTTAGCGACGAACATCCTGTTTAAAAAATCGATAATTCGTTAATTACTTAATACAATAAAATATAACAAACATAATTTTAAAAGTTTTATTATAAAACAAACATTTGTATAAAAATCTTTCGACATTTGTATTTAAATTTAAGATCATATAAACTGTGTGAACAGCAGTATAATAACATAAACATAAAATAAGTACGGTTGTTAGGTTCGTTAATGCTTTTAAGCTTCAACGTTCAATTTCTTTAGATAAAAGATATCTTAGCAAAAATGTTATAATATTGTTTTCAATTACAGACGAGGTTCGACAACACATTAAATTGTTTTAAAATAAAGTCTGAAATTAAAATAAATAAATTGATAGTTTCATTATTCCCACATGGCGATATAAAGTCAAGCACGTCCAACAGTAAAACAGGCATTTAAATGAGAACACATATGTTCTGTGCACATCTCACAAGCTAAATTTAGAAAAAACAATAAATATGACGAAAAAAATTCTGTTCAAGAAGTAAAATTTGCAAACGTTCATGATCGGTTTCACTTAATTTTGATTACTGATTGTAAGTTCCATTCGTGAATAAATAAAAATATCTCAGAGCCAGTAGTGCAAAAAACTTGTCAAATTAAACATTTCCACAAACTCATAACAGCAGTGCCGAATAAAAATAACTTTTTTTGTAGAAAATTGAGCCGTATAAACTTGTTTTCGTCGAAAACAGTCCGGTCATAGAACATATTCTTGCTACGTTGTTGGCTATTACATTTCTAGATAAAACGTAATAAAACGGTTGTTACAAGAGCAGTAACCTGAAATCACAGTAACTTGTAAAATCATATTTCATTGAGATATTTCTGCACATGAAGTAGACATGCATTATAGGTCCCTAATTACATCCTCCAATTCTTTATGCCATAAAATAAACCGTACATTCAACTTTACACGGCTAGCTGATCCTTTAACACCATCCCTGAAAAGAACAAGCACCAGCACTCTTCCGTCAAAACATGGAACTCATTTTATTGTGATGTTACCAGCAATCAAATTACAAGGAAGTCATTCGTTTGCTTGTTACACGCAAATAAAGCGTTACATGCCATGAAATTTATTATAGCATGCGGATTGACAAACAGGTAAGTACCAACATGCTGATATTACTTATAAGAAAATAAGAAAGAAGATTTTATCATTTAAAAATAAAATTTCGTCGTACTTGTAAACCAATCTACAAATACATACTTATATAAATATTTCACCACTTAATAATGTTAAAAAAACAGAAGCACACACGATAATTCAATTATCAGATGTCCGATACTCGATCGTCACAAAGCAAAACAGTTTTTGTCGAAGATCAGTCGTGCTAAAATAACGGAGGGAAAATAATCATCGAACAGCACTGACGTAATATAATACTTCCAGTCATTTTAAAGCAATTATGGGCTATTTAAACTAATGGCACGGTAATTGAATTGTGTACCCTACCATCTACAAGACATGCGGATGAGAGGAGAACATGGTTATTCTATCTGTTCGTTGGTATCTTGTTGATTAACATAATTGGCCGGATTATTGACAAAAAAGCTTCATAACCCGTGGGACGGCAGCAGATTCCTCGCAGAAATTTCATTCTGTGGTTTCGTGTTCATGTTCAATTGCAATTATTTACAATGATATTTGTAGTAGGTGTTTCGTAGTGTTTATTAATGAGTCACCAGCCTCATTTGAATAATTGTGTTTTAGTACTGTACGTTTAAAGGTTAAATTCACCCATATACCAGATGGTCAGCGTAAATAAAAATTAATTCACTTTAAACTTTTACGCATCAAACTGAAAATTGAAGATTTTTTGTAATATCACAAAATGGCAAAGAATTGTTCGATTTTGTCTCAAGCTGTAATGGATGAAATGTGGAAAAAGCACTCAACCTTAATTAACCTACTAACTTAATTACTCCTTCACCTAAAGTGATAATATTGTATCTAAGCAGTACCATTTCTAATGCTTTTCGTGTTGAGTAATATAATAATAAAATTATTAAGAGAGCTTTTAATTTTTGTCATCTTTGTTACATACTAAATTAATTTTATGGATAAATTTTGAAAACACAAGATGACAGCATCTCTGACACATGTAACTCGAATAAATAACTTTTATCCACTTTGAGTGAGAAATAGGCTCATTATTATACCGAAAACAGTTTAATATTGAAATACATATTATTATTAAACTGTTTTTGGTAACTTTTAGGTTTTGTTACATTGGCAAAATCAGCCGTTTGACGTCATGCGTCAAGGTAACCAGTGAAACTACGAAGTAAATTTAGTAAAATAACCTTAAATTTTTGTGAAAAATGTCTGTTACCAACTCACGCGAAAGTCCCTAGTCTAATATGAAAACTTGAACAGCTGAAATTTCAGGAATTAGTAAAGCAAAGTAGATAAAATAGTACATTATACTCTTTTAATAAGACGTATTATCACATTCGTTCCATTATAGCACTTCTCGCTAAGCTCGTCGTGCTTTAAACACACTCATGTGATAATAAAGCGTCCCACGAGAGGGGTATAGTTTTCCCATTTATAATTTGGTTTTATGGCAGTGCAATTGTAATTATTAGGGGCTGGGGTTGTGGTTTTGGCAATAGTGAACATATTGTACCTGGTCAGACAACAGACCTTCTTTTACAGTCCTAGGATTTATGGCGGTAGTTGCCTATTGTCGGGGTATTTAACTCCCTGACAACAGGGCTGGTAGTAAAACCAAATTAGAAATGGGAAAACTATACTTCTGAATTTTTATTTTGCCGCAACCAACAATACCAACGGCAGTAACAACTAAATCGAATGTGTTATTTCTTTTAAATTAGAAATCAAAGTCCACGCTCTCCATAAATGAGGAGCATATCAGTCTTTTCGTCGTTATTGTAAAAACAAATTTTTCAAAGATTTTTTGCTTTAATGTCAAAGAAACAGGACTAAGAGCCGTCCTGGATTCAGTTATACAGGGTCTTTCACAACTCGCGCCCTGCCGACGACAATAAGTTGTCAAAAAATAGAAACAAAGAATTTACTACTGCTTTCATAACTGAGTTACAAGACTTGTAAGTCTACCAATCCCAGAAGGGCATCTCGAGGTGTGATGTTATTTCAACCAAATAAAGCCAGTTGCTAGGTTTCAAAAATAATACCATCAGCTACAAAAAATGTTTGGGTTACTGTAATTTTGACAGTATTAGATTTGATTTTTCATTCTCAACAAATTTAGGTTAATCATCTGAAATGTTAGAGCTGTCATTACATTGCAAGTTCAGATGTCTACTGCTTAAGCAAAGCCTATGGGCGATTCTAGGAGATGCTTGGAGTGTAGCGACTCCACGGACCTGAGCTGAGCCACCAGTGTCGGATCTCGGATCTGACAATAAATCGGTTTTTGGCTGGTATGACCAGGTCGGCCGCGCTCGCAAGTTTTGTCTAGGTCATTTCAATTATTATTACAATGTATTGTAGCAAAAAATAAAAAAAATGTGTTGCAAACGAAAAAATAATTGTCATTTCTGCCTGGAAAACGTTCTTCGAAGACTCTTGCTCGCTCCCTGGCGTTACGCTCACATTCCCCAAAAATTATTATCATCTCTAAATAATCAGCGGCTGAATACATGATTGTAACCAAATAAACAAAGGTTTTGGCTTTTTTTATTACAAATTTAATTTGGCAGTGACATCTTTCAAAAAAAACTCCAATCGCCCAAATATTTTAAAGATGTTTTTTCTTAAATGAAATCCTAGCAACGTAAAATTACGGCAAATACACCTTGGAGGTGTAGATCTCTGATTGGTTAACTTTAAGTTGTCTTTTCTCGAATATCTTTTAAGTTAGATTTTTTTTTCTTCAAAATTACTCATCCAAATGCGATCTCTTGTTTCCTCTTTTTCTCTAGGGCGCGAGTTGTGAAAGACCCTGTATGTAATTATTTTCAAAATTTGAAATCAAGATATTGTTGCAATGTGTATAATGGGTTGCGGCAAAAAGAAATTCAGAAATACCCCTCTGGTGAATAACCCTGTATACTATTTTGCAATGATTTTTAAATATGTATTATCTTATTTCAAAAACTAGAAATTGTTGCCAAGTATGAACTCGATACAATTCACAGTAAAAAAAAATGTAATGCGTGTTTGATTTGCAATTGGATTGTGTCGTTATAATTATCATATGAAGAATAGTTTCTGAAATATTTTTCAAATTTGATTACTAGGGGAGAATAGTTGATACTACGGGAGGCCTGATATCACTGATGTCAAAAAGTGTGAAACCACCCGACTATTCGTAGTAAAGTGTTGTATATTTTTTTTATCTTGAATACTGTGCGTGTCCTCATTAGCAATAGTACCTACTTAAATGAATATCTTTAGTATCTCATAGTGAGTAGAAAGAATGACGGTACTCCAAACAAGGTCCACAAATGATATAAAACTGCAGTAACATATTATACACACGTAACGTTCCATTCTTTACTTTTTCTAACAGGAGCAGAAGCGTGAGGAGAAAAGCAGAAATTTGCCGCCGGGAGCCATCAACTCTATGGCACAAACACAATCAAACTCCTAGTATAAACATCAAATCCATCGCCCCGCCAATCCAGGGAGACCAGACAAAGCAGCGTCGTTCAGACCTCTGCAGCAACGTCTCACCCACACATCCACAGCTGCTGGCGATCAATACCGACCACCGCCATCACCCCTAGTTTTATACGGCACCCCTGACCTAGCTCATCTCTGACCTTCACGGTAGAACGTGAGACACGACAATCTCCGTTCTCCAAGAACGTCACCAGTAGGGAACCAGGAACTGTCGACTGGTTCTCATGCCGCCAAACCGTGACTCTACTACGACTTCATGAATTAAATTTTTCTTGCCAACAAATAAAACACACGAACGAAAGAAATATCTTTAAATTATCATTTTCTTGCCAGGAACACTTCCGAAATATAGAAAGAATGAAATTTCAGGCAGATGATGGTGAAGAAATCGACAAACAAGCCAAGCCTGGATCAAAGAGATTTTATTTAGAATGGAAAAGGTTGCAAAAATGTTGACCTCAGCTGGGATAAAAAGGATTCACCTGTTCATTTTTATAAATGTCTAACGTACTTAACCACTCAATAAATTACTTCTAAAAGCGTAACATCTAAAATATAAATATAAAATCATAATGTTTCTGACTGAAAGTGAAGCGCTAATGAAAGCTGACTTGGATATTCTCTTATTAGATATGGAACTGCCGGAAGAATATCATTGGTGTTACAAATCGAGAACTACATGACTTATTTTTGTTGAAAAATATGTGACACTAAAAATCATATAGAAAAAAGAAAATACACGTTAAAGTACTGTGAATAAAAGTTTTTTCGTTTGATATTTTTTAGTTCAAAAATCATAAAATGTTTCAGAACATTAAAAAGTTGTACCGTTAGAACGTTAAAACATGCAAGATATAAATTACCCATCTTCCCTTCTTCTTCTAGTCGTTGGCGTTGGTGTACTCAATTTACTTCATTTTATGAGTATGCACCTCTTAGAAGTACATACAAGAAAAATTAATTACCAGAATGATTAAAATGTTGAAATAATTAAAATTAATCTAATTTGTCGGTAATGTTACGCGAAATAGTCCACAACGCAGCCAACATTTAATTAATATCTAATTTGCTTTTTCCAGAACCATCAATTTTCTTTTTATTGTAAAATCAAGTTTAATCTGAACATGAATACATTTTATGACAAAGAAACTGAAGTAACTGTTTTCGCAGTTTGATAAAGACTATTAAATTAATAATCGTACAGCATAAGAACTAATTGGCAGCCAACAAGAAACGTTTAAATTATCTACGCAAACAATTTTTTCACCCACAAATAATTGTTGAAAAAATGTAATTGAATTTATGCAATGAAAGGATATTATTTAGATGTTAAAAGTCTGAGTCACTATACCAACAACGTTTCTCTGTGTTACCTAAACCTTGCAAGCCTTAAACCATGATCAAATTAATTTATTTACTTTCATAATAAAAAAGTGTACGTATTTGTTTTTGATTTATTTGGGCAAATGTAAATACAATAGATACACACTACACATGTACTTATCATGAGTATTCAATATGAAGCAAAGTGTGTGTAATCAAGCATGAAGGCTATGTTTTACTTAATCATTTAAAAATTTATAGACACAACATGAAAAAATTTATACCAGGTGTACGCACCGAAAAGTTTATGTTTGGTGTCTTTAATCTGAGTCAGCACTGATAGGACGTAACTTAGTTGAATTATTACGTTACCACTCTGCCCCCAGCCACCGCCACTTCAAAATTGTAAATGGCACACTACATTTTTAATAACGGATTATGAAAGAGGGCATCTTTTATTTTATAGTACTACATTGAAGCATAAAAAATTGCATATGTACACACCTACTTCTTTCCCGGTTATATACCTAATTTGACATCTGTCAAAGATAACCTCAAAATTTACAATTAATTAATGTTTTTTAAGACTTTGCCCAAACGAACGTGAAAAACGTTATTCAATATTCGTGCGCTGTCACTTTTCAGGTATTCGGCCTGCTTTACAGCACTTGGCTGACGCCGCGTGCTTCAAATTTTGGCCTCATACCTGAAAAGTAATGTGACAGCGCTACTCATATGAAAATAACTACAGCGTGATCAACAAAGACTGAGTCTGTTGGCAATGAAACAATTGAAAAGTAGTGGTGGTTTTTGTCTCGTAATTGGCACTGACCGGATTTTTTAACTTGAGACGACATTAAAAACATTTTTGGTTATGCCGGCTATGTTTATGCGTTTACAAAAATGAACCTTTGATGGTAAATTTCAAATTTGACAAATTTCATTGTTACCAACAGAGTCAGTCATTCTTGATCACCCGTATTATCTGGTTAGAGGTTAGAGCAACAAAATTAAATCAATAAAGGATTGAAAGCATACTCAAACTCATTTTAAACATTTAAAAAAATTTCTGGTGCCAAATCGGGCCCATTGACTTTTTTAATTATATACCACGTTCCCGGTTATGTATCTAAGGAAACGAAATGAAAACTTAATTTTTGAATCTTATCACTTTTTTTGCAGACACCAAAAAAGATACTACTAAAAATAATGTCCTCTTTCATAATCCGTTATTAAAAATATAGGGTTTCATTTGAAATTATGAATTGGGCAATTGGGGCGGAATAATAATGTTATATCTATACTAAATAACGTCCCCCTGTGAACTTTTCGTACGAACACCCAGCATAATAAATAAATATGCCTGTGATGACTACACGTCAGATATACATATTATCCTTCTCTTTGATGAATTTTTTAATGCAAAGTTCTAAATTTTGTAATAAAAGTAAATAAAGCGTAATTACTAGTGTGGTGTCTAAGAATAACTACGTAACATACATCAATATATATTTGCATTTCCGTTGATTTTATTTTTGGTACAACAAAAATATAACTTTTACTCGTAAAAACTGAGCTGGTTTAATGTATGCATCTAAAATCAACTTGCTGTTGACGCAAAGTTAAAGCACCTATTTATAACTATTACATACAGTTAAAGAAGCAAGAGATATTGACGATCTTCCTTGATCTAGTGCCTATGTAAACTTTTTTTTCAAAAACATGTGGGAGCTACACGGTTTAAATTGAATCTGACATCGTAAATAAACCTGCCAATATATTCCATTAAGGCGGGTTAACTTCGACCTTCGGTCATATGTCAATTGAGAACAATCGGATTTGTTAATATGTGTTTGAAGAAAAATAAATCACATATCACATGACGTGATGGCTCAGATTGACTCAAGTGGGTAGCCGACACCTGCCACGTGATTTGGAGCTTAATTAGTGGCAAGTCATTAAAACATTGGCAGCACTTGCTACAGATGGAAAAACTGTGCATTCCGTTTTGATTATGAAGTTATATCGAGATCTTTTTCATTATTTGGCACCCGTCAAGGTCTCTTCAAATTCAAGTGAACGTTTTTGTGTGCATAACATTTATGTACATTTCAACTTTCTAAATTTGAAGATCTATTATTGTTAAATAAAGAAAACAATGTCATTGTCATACTGCACAAATAACTAGCCTGGATTATGATTAGAATATTAACGATAGGTATTAGTGGGTTAACATTCACAAAAATTGCACCCAAGCAAGGATTCGTTTTGAAGTAGGGGTAAAAAATGTACATACTCGTACATAAAATAAGAAGTTCCAGACAAAATGTCGTCTTCGCACGAACTACAAGAATAGCTGTGGTGACCCAGTGAATACCCGGAATAAGCGTGTTCATGCTTCGAATGTAGTTAATGCCTTCCACTCTGCTGAATATAGAACGTGTTTGCATGTCATCTCCATTTGAAACTACCACGTTATTATAAAAACTTGCGTACGCGAGCTGATGTATTTGGGTTATAATATAACTGGCCACAAATTGTTTTTATGACGCAACTGATACTTGTTTGTGCTGATGATTCATTGCAGTCACATAGTAGTTTGTAGTGGTGAACAATTACATCCAAATTTGGCCAATGTATTTTGTACAGGCGACTACTTCCCCACACATTAATAGTACGTTCACTCTTTTTCCGGCCTCCGCTAGTACCTTCACGAAGAAGGTAACTGACATTAAAGAACTACATCATTCTTTCCAAGATTTTGGTAAATCTCGACATATTTGTGTACATTCCCAATGTTTTGTACTGTGTATTTACAATGTGTATTATCAACATATCAAACATAAAAATTTCGAATTCAACGTGATAAAAAATTAGATATTTGACTAAATTCCTAAATTCAATTTATATGTTCTTATTCTGGTTGACAGTCTTGACTTTCTATTTCTTCGTAACAAATTTGTGAATAAATATGTAAAACAGATCCACAGATAACTGTATATTCAGACGTATTTTTTCACACAGTTAAAAACCTGTAGGTAGTAAAAAAGGATTCATATTTAAAAACATATTATACAATAGGGCGTAAGATGTAAGATCTTTTAAATCTAGGAAGTTTCACTTTATATTGGGCAAAAAATGTAAATGAGCTAACAAATTTATGCACCCTGTGTATGTTATGTAAGTCGAATTTATATAAATTGTTTAAAATTCAATTGCAACATGTTTTTGTGTAATCCACTAAGTTAACTTATTCTGTTCTTTAAAATGAAAGAAAGCTGAAACAATTATCATAAATTACTTTAAAAAAGTATTTTTTTATTTTTGGCATTATGTACAGGATGACTTTGAACGTTGCGCAGATATTTTAACCAGTGGTAGAACTCCACAATAGGTAACGATTGAGCCAATGATGCCTTACACAAATGTTGATATTTTTCGAGAGAAAGGGGCTAAAAGTTTTTCAAAAAAGTTTGGGAGCCACTGAATTTTATGGGAAAAAAATGGCTCAAAAAAAACATAGTAGTCTTTTTTGTTGTCATGAATTCAAAATTAAGTCACTTTGACAAGAACCTCAATCTTAACCTCAATTTAAATCACAAATAGGTTTCACCAACCTAGAGAAAACCGATATGGTTTCGATCTATGGCGAATCCTTGGACATTCAGAACTAGCAGGGCAAAACTACCGTGAAAAGTTTCCTCAAAGAATATTTCCCAATACACGAACCTTTGCAAATGTTGTGCAGTATCTCCGCGATTTCGGGCGTTTCGAAATGAATAAGCGCGATTTTGGTCGCCAACGAGAAGATCGTATTTTAGCTGCAGACTAAGAAATTCTTCACGAAATTGAAAACCAGCCACGAACGAGTACTCGGCGACTCGGCGTTCAAAACATCGCTCAGGAAATTCGTCAAAACAGAGGCACTTGTCAAATACTTTTTAACTAAAGACTTGCAGAAAACATTTTGATTTTTTTGTACGATTATAGTAGATACTTATTACACTTTCTATTGCTATACCTATTTGATTTTCAAAACCTCTTTACTTCCAAAGTAAAAGTCATTTTTTAAATAATTAAGTACCTAGTACTGTTTAACTATAACAGTGACTTAGTAATGTTCACAAGTTTGGTGGTTCGGTGGTGGTTTCTTAAAATAGACTACACTTTACTGTAGTTAAAAACTATTTTTAATACCTCATGTAGTGTCGCGAGCAATAAATTTTGGTCGTCAATGTCATTTCAAAATTTGGTTAGATTGTCACAAATTTAAAAAATTTCCCTGCCTGATTATGCGCATGTCAACAAAGTGTCAAAAAAATGAGAAAAAAATGACAATTAATGTCATACAACATGATGATAGGTTATGATATTTACGACGTTTTACAATGGAGCATTTTTGATTGCGTCAAAGAAGGACCTTGACGACCAAAATTTAATGCTCGCGACTGTAAGTATGTATGGCATTTTGATCAAAACATCAAACATATAAATGAAAATTATAAAATCCAAAAAATTATTCAAAAACCATTCAATTCTAACACAACACTGTAATAAATAAGTAACAAATAAATCAATGCCGCTATAGATTCCTTTTTTCTTTCAGTGTCATTTTTATCTGTTCATGCAATTAGAGGCGTCCATTCTTTTTTTTTTGCAAAAAAAGGAGCAAATAATAATACATACGTGCATAAATTTTTCATTTTTCCATTTTTTACATTATATGAATTTACTGTGTAGGTGTAAGTATATCCAGATACAGTATGTCCACGGATTGAGTTACAAAAAAGTATGATTGACAAGAAAATTTTGAATTTGAATTTCATATTTGGAGATTAAACCCTGCTTGACTTGAAACTAATTTTATGTATCGGGTGTATTTTTAAATTTCACCTCGTAGTAGGCGTTGAAGTGTCGATTGTGAATGCACCACTCGTGTAAAACGTAAGATTTAAACAACTGATCCGTGATCCGTAACCTGTATCGTGCGTTCACAAACGACTCTTCAACGCCTACTATGAGGTGAAATTAAAAAAAAAAACACCCGATATATTTTTTATTGTTTCAAATCAAGGAGGTCTTGGTGGTTTAGGTAAAGTAGCTGTTCAGTACTAACTACGGCAAAACGTCATTAAGAAAAGCTATTCACAATGTAAAATCATCGCTCCATGCAAAATTTCAGAAATATCGGTTTGCTTTTATGAAACCGTGTCTGCTTATTGTTTGCAAACCGAATTAAATAATAAATAATAATAAACTCAATTCCAGTTTGTAAAGCTCTATTTCTAAGTGACATTTGAGGATTTTCTTCAACTGAATGAAAAACTAAAATGGATGCTGCATCATTTTCTTCTAAATGTTTTCTTATTTTTTTAACATTTAGAATGTTTCCACAAATTTTTTTACTAATTTTCGGACGGCCACCTGAGAAATAAATTGTTGTTTTAGGATATTTTTCGTTAAATTTGGTGATCACCTCACGATAGCAAAGATCGCCACTACCATAACATTGAATTAAGTATGTTCTCACTTGTAGAGCTAACATTATAAGAAGAAATTTATCTATCAACAATTACACCGTTTCAATGTGTAGTCTGACGTTTTGTAAATTGCTTAAGCACATTTGCAGTAGGTAGCTATAGTAATGTCTAATGTGATTTTGAAGATAAAATTCGCCTACTCAAATTTCTCGATTTTTTAATTAAAAAAATTCCAAATTTTCGAGATAGATGCGAATAAAAAAAGAACTGTAACAGCTAATCCAAAAATTAAAACTGCCTTAGGAGCCTGAAAACAAGTAGATCAGAATTAAGAGTGACTTTTTCTGAAAAATTAAAAATAATAAAAAGTGTTTTCCTATTTGTAACTCAATCCGTGGACATAGTCGGGAGGAACGGCCGAAACTCCATGAGTGTATTTACATGTGAAAATAATGTAAAAAAAAGCTCATGTGTTCTTATCAAGTTATTACGTAATTAAAAAATTAGATCTAACGTTCCACTTGTATCCAAATTTTCGCTTGTTTTCAGATTTAAAAGATTTTGTAATCAGAGTGTGCCATGTTTGAGGCTAAAAAACATTTGGCTGGTTGAAAAATGAAATATACAAAGTACAAGTGAACACTCGGGACGTATAGAAAGAAATACTGCAGGCAAGAAAGGCTTGAAGCAATTAGGAGAGCAACAAGCGCCCTTCATAGACGAAGCAGAAAATGTTTAGAGGTCAACGGCGGTATTTTTTAACATTTAATACAAGAATGCGCTTATTAAGACAATGTTAATGTTTACAATTTTATTTATTCGTTATTACCCTATAACTTGAAAACAAATGAACATCGGATAAAAACATATGAGTTTTTTAAACATTATTTCACCTGTAAATACACTCATGGAGTATTGGCCGTTCCTTCCGACTCATCCTGTATAATAGATACATAACATAATATATTGCATATTATAATAAACATAATAAAATAATTAAACAGTTGATTTTGGCATCAACACTTTATGCATATAAATAGGCCAGCGATAAGGTCAATGACGATGTAGAAAATATAAAAATGTATAATTGAGCTAAATATAACCATAATAATATAACTGTTTAATAACTAATGGAACACTAGATTAAAACTAATAATTGAAACAGTACTTACTGTATGAAGTATCAATTAATTGATTAAAAAATCCATTTATCTAATGAATTATCTGATTAAAACTACTATAGTGAAGAACTTAAATGTACTACTCGGTCTGTTAATTTAAGTAAATGTAAGTTATTGGTACTACAGAATACATTCACTACCTCATTGTGATGACGATATTCCCAGGGGAACGCTATTCTTTAAAAGAGCTTAATTCCCATTACGAAGAACAATAAAAACATTCAATTCTATAGGTAATAGTTATTTATGCAACGAGTTTCTGTGTAAATTGGGCTTTTCTAATTGCCCGAGGGACAAGTTTAAAACACGAGCGTAGTGAGGGTTTTAAGGCCTCGAGGGCAATTAGAAAAGCCCAATTTACCCAGAAACGAGTTGCATACAAAATTTTATTGTTTGAAACGACGTCCCTGAAGCTTCCAAATCTTTTAAAAATGGTTTTGCATTTGCTTTTGACAGTTTTGACAAATTTTTCAAGACCTGTCAGAAATGTAACGTTGAATGTGTTGTCTAGGGCAACGGTTCGTTATCTGCTCATTTTGCTTCTGGGCAGTTTAAGAGGCAGTTTACAAAGGAGAAAAATGAGAATTTATGACAGTTAAAAACAATAAACTAATTTTATAGATAGTCGGTAAAAAGTATCAAATTCCTTTCTAAAGTAATAATCGATAAAGTCCTGTAAAAAAAAATAATTAATTTAATATCTCACACTATGTGTATACATACTCGTACATAAAGGGTGTTTTTTTTAATTTGGCGTCGAAGTAGGCGTTGGAGAGTCGATTGAGATCGCACCACTCGTGTAAAAGCGTAAGATTTAAACAGCTGATCCGTGATCCGTTACCTGTATAGTGCATTCACAATCGACAGTTCAACGCCTACTTCGACACCAAATTTAAAAAAAACACCCGTTATGTACTTTTAAAAGCGTAAGGTGTATGATTGAAAACGTTGATGTCTAGATATACTACAAGCTACATATTAATCCACCAAAAAGCATTTTCTAATTATTACTTGTATAAAATAAACTTCATTATTTGACTTCTGATAGCCGAGAGTAAAACAGTACGTTTAAATTTTAAACAAAAATTATCCCATCTGTTAGAACCTGTGTTTGTACAAACACAGGTTAATTTCAATAGCAGACTAAATTCATACAAACTATTGTCTTAATTATACTAATTATAGCATCAATAATTATTTTTTTTGTTCGACACTGTCAGAATTTGAGAATTTTCTCCTATGTGAACGGATTTTGATAAATGTCACAACTTGTCAAAACGAAACGTCAAGCTAATTTTAAAGGTTTTAAGCGATTTGGAGCCTTTAAGGGGCTCGTCGAACAAAAAAACGTTGCATTCAACTTGTTCGTGTGTAAATTGGGCCTTTTTTGGCACGAGTGGCCCACTCGTGCCAAAAAAGGCCCAATTTACACACAAACTCGTCAAATAAACTACTATTAAGGTTGTGCCAAATTTAACTATTATCAGTGTAACATGCAACCAATCCTAAGAAAAACTGTAATCAAATTTTGAAACTATTTTTAAAACATAATACATAGGTACAAATATCTAAAAATATACAGTTCATTACAAATTATTATTCTAATTAGTAATATTAATTTTTTGGAATTATACAAGTACAGTCGTTGACCAAAATAAAATAGGACAAAGTAAATTTCGATTGTGTAATTCGATATTTTTGCGAAATCCATCTCTTAGGAAACAAAAGTGTCAAAAATAAAAAAAACAATTCTGATAAGTGTCATCATTCGACAATATTTCAAAAACTCACAATCATTCAATTGAACATAGTGACAGTGACGAGATGACAAGTGAAAAAACACAAACTAACTTTTTGTAAATCAATCGTCAAGTCAAATCAAGTTGTAATCTGAGACACATACGCCTCAGTTACACTACACAAATCTTTGAATTGTAAAACTGTCTAAGGTAACACTTTGTCCTATTTTATTTTGGTCAACGACTGTACATATGTCCATAATTTTATTATTACGTACTCGTATTTGTACAATAAATAATAACCATCCAACACATTGTGGAAGAATGTCCCCTTACAAAATTCCAGCAAGGTTTCTCCGAACTTCATATAATTACCGAAAACGCCCTAATTTGGTTGCAACAAATTAAAAACTTATAGCTTCCCATGATTATTTTGTGAATTCCGAATTTTCCTCGGATATTGGCTCCCCTAATTATTTTCCAACAAAACCTTAAATACAAAAGTTGAAGAGTAAAAAAAATGTATGTACCTAAATTCTTTTCTAATTATTTTCTAACACCTTCTGAGTTTTATAACAGTTGATTTGGCGCCCGAGTTCCAGGTGTAGTCCAGGTTCTATGGGACGAGTGCGCCAATGCCCTTATAAAACGAGTTTTTTATGTTATTTTTTAGAATTTGCACCCAGGTTTTAATTTTTAAATAAAAAAATTAAATTTTCAAATTCTAGGGAATTTTGTATTAATTGGTAATTCAAGGTAACGGATGCAACTACATCTGCAACATATGTTAAAAAGTAGAGTTTGAACATTAATATAGGAAGTTTTTTGGTGTAAATGACAATAATACACTGAAATATTGATAAACATTTTCTTAGAGATCTATTAAACTACGAGTGCTTTAAGAGATAGCCATAAACGACTCCAAATTGAATACAATAATGGACCGATTATAGACGCAGATTCTAAAAAGTTCATTTTTTGACAAACGTAAAGAGTTTGCTGATTCCTCAAAGAATGAACTCTTTTAACAAAGAAGAAAAACTTAACTTCGTAAAATGGTATTACTCCGGATTGTCTTTTAGAGACATGCAAGCAACATTTCCTGCATTCTATCCTGAGCAACCAATTCCAAGTTCGACATGTCAAATATCAGACATTGTCATCTTTGGTTGTCAGTGTTGTCACCTCGGTTACACTTCACAGCTATTGCTATTTTGACAAATTCTTCAATTCTTTTGTCTATTATTGTGTACTTCCGGAAGATGTTAAAAACAAAAAAAAATAGAATTGGGAACCATTTTTAAAACTCTACAACTTTTGTATTTAAGGCTTTGTTCTAAAATAAGGGGAGCCAATGTCCGAGGATTTTTACATTTACACGTAAAGTGCCTATGTACCAAAATCCATTCTACACCCGGTGTAGTACAATAAATTATTATGTAATGCGGACTAAATGTTCATTTAAATCTAATTAAGTGATATAAACACATAAGGAGTGTACAACTGATAATATTCGCGTTCACAAAATAAACATGTACAATAACAAACAACCTACATGATGTAATATCTCTTGACCTAATCATTCGACGACTTATAATAGTCCAATTTAATAAGGATGATTTGATGATTTCGCCTATCACTTGACAAAATTAGCTTTATAAATTACATACATTCTTTTAAAATGCTTAATTACATCAAAAAAAATTATATGTTGGTCTTGTAATTCCGCTATTTGTAAAATATGTATTTTTAATAAAATGCCATTTTATGCAACTTTTATAAATATGTATTTTCAATTTTTAAAACTTCTGATAGATCTTATTCTTAAAAACAAAATTAAAAAATTAAATAAAAAAAAAGTCTTTCAAAGATACGCCAACTCATGTATACATACGTACGAATATTAGTAGATTTTACACAAAGTAACAAATCATTAATCTTTTTAAATTGTATACATATTTTTCAAACATTAATCTTCTATGTCAAGTTTCGTAATGCCACAAATGTACGTGTATTTCCAAGAAATTATTGAATAATTTTTACTAAAAAAATTAGGTCATTCCAAAAATAGCGCAATGTAAGTAGGGTTTAATGAAACGGAAATCCGTATACCTACAGTAGTAACTGTTCTTTTATATCGGGTGTTTTTTTAAATTTCACCTCATAGTAGGCGTTAGCTACGTACTCCGAGGTGAAATTAAAAAAAAAAAAACCACCCGATACATCTTATTGTAGATTAGAATAGAAATGTATTTGATAACGGTGGGTAGTTTTTATTTTAAATTTCAAGGCACTCAATTACAAGGAATATAAATAAAACTGTGGAATAACAACTATTGTCGGTTCTTTGCTACTTCCGTTTTTTTTTTTTTTAATCTGTATCAGATGTTCTATAACTGTGGTTGTTATAAGAAAATTGTACGGTATAATTTTTCGTGCTTGAATACCTATGCAAAATGGCTTATTCCTAGAGTTCCGCTTCAAATTATATCATTCATGGAACCTGATTTAGTTACGCTACAATAACTTGTCTTAGAAACAAAATCAAATACCAATAACTACTGTAAGACTTCACTACATTGCTGTTCATCTTATCAATTTATCTAACAAAAATGAAGATGCTAAACTTAAATTAAAATAATGAGATAAAAATGATGATATTTACAAACAATCACTTACAAATGTATACAAATCTGCCTTTCATTGAACTATTTTTGTTAATAACGAATCAATTAACTTAGTTCTCTGTTAAAAATAAAATTTACGTAAGTCAACCGTACATGTTCACTGAGATTCTCCGCAACACATCTAAATACATTCCAGAAAAAAAAAAAACAAAAATAGAACGCTATAAATACGAAATTTATCATAAATAAAAAAATGGATGTTACGAGTTCCAATATTTCAAGCAACAAACCGACATTACTTCGTGGATTTATTTTCACCCGATTTTATATTACACTAACTAATTTTATAAGTCAAGCTCGTCATTTTGAAAACTTTTTACCTTTTCAGTGTTTGGTGTTTCCCTCCATTGATGACTAACTTAGGCTTTCCTTTATCACTGGTGCTAGTAGGCGTCATTGAACTGTGACTTGCGGTTGCTGTAGTAACATCGCTAATGAAGCTGCTGACACTTGTTTCTTTACTGATAGGACTGGAAGTCCTACCATTTGTTAATGGTTCAGAACCCAAAGGTAATTGCATATGCTCCTTATTAGGACCCGGTGGCGGCTTTTCGTCCACTGGTAGCATGTACGACAACATGACGTGCACTAACTTATTACCAGTGACATGTTTTGCACTAATTTCACTTAACACTCGATATTTGCACTAGACGTCGACTAGCACCCGAAGCCGAACTGAAAGAAGAAAATATCTTCAGTAGGTACACTTGCAAACAAAAATACAAATTTTATTGTCAGAAATATGTAGGTATACAGGCTGTTTGATGAAAAACGCCTCAACCCATAACTTTTTTATTTACGACCTGATTTCAATGAACAAAAAAATCAAAGATATGGTTTTTCAAGCGCTACAAAACAGCCATAATTTTTTTTTTTTTTTTGCGTTATCTTCAATAGCTAACGATAGTCAACTTTTTTTTTTAAATAGACACATGTAGTTTTTTAGGCTTGGTCTGGTAAGGTTTTTTTTTCTGAATCTAATGATGTATTGAAAGTAATCATTTGGTTCATAGCTAACTGAAAAAAAAAACAATTTTTTGTGGTTCAGCTTATTATAAAATTTTTAAGAGTGCCGTGAAAATCAGAATACAAAGTACGATGAATGTCATCTAAACGTTAGCTTAGAAATTTTCATCTGCTTTTTTAAACTTTTTTTATTTAAGTATAAAATAACATTGTCAGTCATGCAGGATAGCAGTCATTTGACTATTATTTTATGTTCGAGTGTAATAAAAATCGTAATTAGTCAAAAACAAAAATTTAGTAGAAAAAATAATAATAATTATTATTATTATTCATGTTTTCCAAGAAAATAATATTAAACTCTGAAAAAACCTGAAGATTTTCAAACTCACACTTGACATTTGTTGCTATTTGTATTCCAATTGTTTTTCACGGCACACTCGAAAATTTCATAATAAGCTGAACCACAATTAAAAATTTTTTTTTTTTTCAGTCAGCTATGGACCAAACGATAACTTTTAATACACCATTAGATTCAGAAAAAAATACTTTACCAGACTAAGCCTAAAAAACTACGTCCATTAAAAAAAAAAAAATTGACTATCGGTAGCTACTGAAAGTAACGCCAAAAAAATAAAATTTTATGGCTGCTTCGTAGCGCATGAAAAACCATATCTTTGGTTTTTTTGTTCATGGAAATCGGATAATAAATAAAAAAGTTATGGGTTGAGGCGTTTTTTATCAAACAGCCTGTAGATGCAAGCCCTTTTTGGTAGGTGCAGTGCAATACCTTTCTAACCTAATGACAAATTCATATGTATATGAGCATGTCTTTTCTTTCACAATGTTGATACAGTGGAGTACACAAATATTACAGTCATAACTATTCAACTATGTACTACATTTTGTAAACTCATTATTTAGTCAGCATCTCATTATTCATTTATAAATTAAAATAACGCTGTTGGATAATAAATTTAAAATGTCCACCTCACGTTAGTTTAAAAACGCAATGTTCCGATCTCTCACTATGCAAGTGTAACATTAACACATCTAATCTAAACTACGAGCTAATCACATTTATTTATCGAGAAAAGTGACTTTCAAAGATTTAAAAAATACTTTGGTTTATATTTCTCTAACTTTCTTAGGTTTTCCTGAAGGAACATTTTTTTGTGATTGAAAGATTTTAATAGAAGACTTTAAAATAAATTTTTAGTTTTCTACCACAAACGACGAAATATATTGCCGATTCACGGTTTGGAAACAAGCACGCAAAAAATAACTGTTCGTTTCTTGTTTTTAAAATGAAATTGTTATTAATGTTAAATATACTTATTTCACTGAACATTTTATAACTAGAAAGCACCTACTATTATTTTTATTTAAGCCCAAACGATTTATTTATCAAAATTATCTACAAAGGTTAAATTATAGTAATGTAAGTAGGTATATGTTTGCATTTCCTAATTATATATTTTCTTTTATCTTATTTTGACTTGCACGAGGTATTACTGATACGCCATTAGTGATGTAGTGATGTAATCTTCTTTTTTGGTTTTATCATTTATAAGCATAACAATCGTTTGCAGAGCTTCACAAATATTATATATTAAAGAAACTACATACATACATAGTAGATAAATCTGTTAAGTTACTGCAAAAAAAAATAGCGCCACCAACACGTTTTGTGATAAAAACACAATAGCTAATTGTGAAAATACGTACAAATTTCGATTAAGTGGGTACAATTCTTAATTATCAGTCGCCTACGTAGAAAAATTTAATTATTTTGACCAATCAAAGATGTGAACAAAAAATTCCAAAATTTATCACTTGTTCAAAAGAAGAAGCGAAACCTGAAATTGTTTCCTAAGTTAATCAAACTAAAGCCCACACCCCTACATCGACTACACCCTATTCTCCATTAACTAAAATATCAATAGTTTCCTTTCGTCACAGTTTAACGGGGACCGTAATTGTTACTGTTGCGGATGTAAACTCGACTTTCCGCATCCATAAGCAAAGAAAGACAGACTAGACTAGACGAATCGTGCACCGCTGAAGCCGAACTCACAATTTCTTCATTCACAGCATCTTCATTCAAATAAACGGAACCTTTATATTCCGCAAACGTCCCGGTTGTCGCACAGTAATCTCATCCTTTCACATATAAAATCAAAATCCGCCTTATTAAGGAATGAGCAAAAGACCACCGTCAATGACCAACCCTCCGGTGCCGTCACACGCCGCTTGGTAGTGCAATGTTTACAAACATTTTCGCATCACCCGCACGTCCTGCATAAATAATTGAATCAATAATGGGAAGAGATTTTACGAAGGAAGTGAAATCGCTCTTTAAAAAGGACTGTGTCTTGCAGTTTATCGAGCGACAACAACTCGAATTATAATCACCAAGGTGTTCACGTGCATGACGTATTAAGGTAAACTAATTAAGAGCATCAACAATAATAAGAAGCCGTTATTACAGGCTTCTACTTTAAATCAATTACGGTCCTTAATTCCGCCACTAATAAGATTCTCTAGATATGGGGAATGAGTTTATTGATCATTTAGACAGCGCGGTCGAAGGCGTTTTAAATTTAAAATGAATACACCGGTGACGGCCAAAAATCGCAAGAACAAAACGCAATTTAGAAAGTATCGAGGACTGTCACAGTCAACGTGGAAATAAAAACGCATTTAACGAGTGAACCTCGGAAATGTTACATAAACGAAAGTAACGTGGCTTTACGATTTCGCACGTCGTTTGTGGTAACATTCGACTCTGCGCCAGGAGGAATAAATAATAATTCGTGTTGCCTGGAAAACGGAAATGTTACGGAAAATTCTCACAATTACCTGCTGTCGCACAGGGGCAGGATATGCTTTACCCTTGACCACTGACACCACACCTACACTGCACCACCTTAATTTTAGATGGAGGAGAGATGCAATGTCGAGAGCGCGATTTTAGCTGGAGGAGCCGGTGCCGAGTTGTTTATCCGCGACGTACTCACAGCGCAGCTCGCGATTTGTACGACACAGCGGACCATGTAAACTCTACTTCTGCTTTGTTACTTCCTCATACCAACCAATGCGGCTGCGCGTTTTGGGGGGTATAATGAAACAATCGGTTTTGGATTTTATATCGTCATTTTGTAAACAGCTTATCTACTTTTGATTGCTCCCGAAAAACGGAGTTTTGCTGCAACCAATTTACATTTCAACTTTGATAATTATTATGTCGTTCGTTATTTAAAAACGCGGTTATGTTTCAAGAAGAATTCTTGAAAAATAAATTCTAGTGAATCCCCTCTGATCGGCCTCTTGTATTTGGGTATTTTGCTGGGAATACTTGAAAATGACGATGACAATATAGTTATGTTCAGATTTTGTTTGCTGGGTTTGCAGCTACATTATTACACAAAACCTGTAATATGTATGATGGTAGGTATATCATACAGATATCGATATGTACACACATAAGTCTATACTTTTACTATTCGTCATGCTTATACGACGCAACACAGAAATTTAATTGAATACCGCATTATCTTAATTTGATTTAAAGTTGATAATGCTGCGCTCTATCGATGTCGTATTAAATGAATACAGTTCCCTGCTGCTGCCAATTTGAACTTGAAGTTATTAACAATTCAAAATGAGCATATCACCGTGTAAGCTATAGTTTATTGTGAACGACTACTGGAAAACCTTTACCTAAAATACCGATGTTCAAGAAGCACGACCAAAAAACAAGTTGAATGTACAACTACAGTGTGTACCCGGATAGGTGAAACGACTCTTGTAAAAGATAAAAAATTCTCGATTTAAATTTTCATTTTCTGGGGTTCAGCCCTGCTTGGTTAAACACTAATTTCTAACATCATTTTAGTTTTGAAAAATCAAGTATGCCTTGATAATTTTCAAAAAAAAAACTATTTTCCTGTAAAGTGCCTTTTATGTGACAAATATGACAAAAAGTTATTAAGAAAAGTTGTTTAGAATCAATATCTAGGCCCCTATACCAAATTTCAAAATCATCGGCCAACTATGAGTTTTTTTTTTAATGTTTATTTCACAAATCAAAGAATTTTATTTTTAACAGTTCTCTTATTATGAGTAAAAAAAAACACACTTAGATTATTACTGCAAGTTACTGGCTTTAACACTAATAAGTTATAATTAAATAAAAGTAAATTAAAACCTTAGATTAAATGGAAAAAAAATGAAAACTCATAGTTGACCGATGATTTTGAAACTTTGTCTGAGGGTCTAGATGTTAATTCTAAATAATTTTTCTTAATAACTTTTTGTCGTATTTACCACATAAGAGGCACTTGCTCTGATTTGGGTTCTTTTTGATCATTTTGTACCTTTACAATACTAATTTTAGAATCTTGACTTTTTTAAACAAAGCATACATTTACCATAAAAAAAATGCATTCAGCACAAACTCCACTGGAGAGGTCTCGTTTTAAATCTAGGGAAAAATTAAGAAGTCTGCACCACCTATCGTGCACTTTTGGGTAGCCGCGAGTGTACTTGCTTTTTCCAAAATTTAAAACTTAAAATTTGATATATTATTTTTAAAGTTCTACTAGTCAAAACTAACCTAAAATATCCATCAAACGTACCTACCAGTATAAATAATCAGATTTCATACTTGTAACTGTACCTAGGAGAGAAATGAAAGATAAGGAAACGGATAAAGGCAGAAACGAAATACTAATACAAACTGCGAACAAGTTTTTAATATTTGAATCGTCCGTGGGCACTTAATTTAATTCTTAAGCATATTTTCATAGTGGTTAAATACTTATAAAAATACATTTTCCGCGTAGCGGATGTGTGCATCTCTCTGGAATTTTCTTTCCTTTACGATCACTTCTAAAATGCATCGATTTGAATTTTTCTTCTTGCAAAATGTTTGTCCCAGGTGCTAATCGAATCAGTGGTTTTGGAAATATGTATGCTATTCTATTAAATTCTACAGAAAATTTTGATATCATTTTGTAAATAACTTTAGAACATGGAAGTCACTTATGGTTCTCCATACCCACATTTTATTATTGGCTGACATCAGTTACGGTGTATTTACTCAATTTGACTTATTTGCATCTCTAAATTTCCTATTTTGTCGAAATTCGTACTGAAAATCAACTGAATTATAATGATTTTTGTGTATAGCACAATCAGAATCTGACCACACAATTTTTTCACATGGAAGTAAAACTAAATTGAGCTGTTAGATGCAGACATATTAATATAAAAAACAAAAATTTTTACTTTCTTTTCATTAAAAAAACCGATTGAACATTATTCCGGTAAACTGTAGTCTTAATTATGTTTTGATTCATCATACACCTAGTGACATGGCATTTAGGGCGATTTAATGTAAACCCTGCAATTAATCCAGCTTGAGTAGGAATTGTGTAATCGCACTGGAGTGTTATCTTATTCCATGTCAAAAAAAAAACAAGCAATATAATAATTCTGCTTTTTGACCTTCAGTTGCAACATTTTATTAATACACAACACTTAAATTTAGTTTTAGTTTGTACGGCGTGTGTACCATTGGCTAAAATCGTAGCCATATCTTAATCGTATCTAAATTCCTTGATTTTTTTTTTGTTAAAGCAAGAAATGTAGCAACCATGGAATTATACAGGGTATTTCAAGAGTAATAACGAGCCCAGCGGAATAGAAAATGCAACCCACAATACATTGGAACGTAAACCTGGACATGGAGACGATAAATATCTGGCTTTTCCTCCTGATGTATTGTGGGTTACATTTTCTATTCCGCCGGGCTCATTATCACTCGTGAAATACCCTGTATATCAACTGACTTAAATTATTATGTTTTATTTAAAATCACAATGTCAGGTCTATTATTGCCACAATTCGTTTATCGCTCAAAATGATTCTATTCCTATAATTTATAATTATCAATTTCAAACACACATTTTTTATTTATACCGGTAATATGGTTTAAATTTTCGATTAATTTGTAATTTGTTGCTAAATGGAAGTGAATTATTTCAGCAACGCATCATGTCGGTATTTGTAATCACCTGTGTTAAAACCTAACAGGTTTTCAAAATTAAAAGAGTATACGATACTGTGCTATACACCTATATTTTATAAAAAAAAGAACTAACAGTTATTTGATCAGTAAATAATTTGCAATTTGTACTTACCTTTTCATAAACATTTGGATATTACAACGTATTTCGAAAAAATTAAATAATCCTCCATGCATTTAATAGGATCGGCTCGCAAGAGTCGATTGTTAAACATTTAGCGACACATGACTAATAAATAAATAGAATTAATACAAGATGATTCACGAGTAATAATGACCTTAACAAAATTGTGATGCAACCAACAATACGTGTCCCCCATAGTTTTTTAGTTTGTGTTTTTATTAAATATTCCACATAATGGTTTTGATTAAATTTGACAAATGTAATGTCGGGTATGTTGACTATGTTGTATAAATTTAAAATATATACTTATTTTTGAAATCCACATAATGTAATAGGTGCAAATATAATGTTAGCTGCATCACAAATTTCGTAGGCTCATGATTACTCATGAATTACCTGTATAATACGATCATATACAGACTGATTCACATAACTTTCCGACCCTAATGAAATTTAAATGCAACCAGTAATACGATATTCAGTGATAACTTGGTACATGAAATGTAGACACTCCTGGCTTTATTGACAATCACTTGACAGTTCCCTTTTGTATAATTCGTAATTAATTTTTGTTAATTAAAATGTGCTCCAATGATATGACATTGATATACGGTAAGTCAGTTTCTTAAATAAAAAGAAATATTGTCGATTAGTGCCATTTTTAAATTTTTATAATTGAAACTTTTGAGGGATGTCCAAACCATACAAAACTTTAAAACACTTAATTCATGTTTTTGAATCAAGTTAGAAATGAAAAACGTATTGCTTGCTGCATTTAAATTTTGTTAGGGTATAATGTATAATGTTTACTTAAAAACTTGTTAAATCTATCTTTCTATTTTTTTCTGATTCTGTTGATTAATGAATATAATCAATCAAAACAAGAAAACTTCAATACCTAGGCCACTTCCTTCAATACATTCTCTTGCAGTGCATATTCAGGGATAAGAAAAAGGAAAGAGAAGCTTCGGAAGGAGAATTTTATGGCTGAAAAACTTAAAAACCTGGTTTTCCACGACTGTAAACAAAGTTAGATTAGTCAATATTATCGCCAACGTCTGGAACAGAGACACATGAAGAAAGAAAAAAAAAAAGAATGCATGTAACTGTAAAAAACATATGAAGTGCCAAAATTTGTGTCTCGTTATGTTGAAAGAAGATTCATTTGACAAATAAACTAGCCAAAACTGAATAGGGAATTCCACTATTTTTCTTAGAAAGCAAAATAATTGCCCCAATCCTCCCACGTATTCTTAAACACTAGATAAATTTAAAATGTTACAGGTACTTGAAACATTACATCTAATGTGTATCTTTATACTAACACATTTCATTATAAATTTTAAACTGTATTTATAAAAAATTCAAAAATGGAAAAATTCCCTATTCATTTTTGCCTAGTTTATTATAAACCTTGCTCACGTTAAGTTGAACATTTCAAGGTCAAATTATTTAATTTTTTGGCTCTGTAAATAGTGACATGTAGCTAACCAACATAATGCGATTTAGCAATGCTTAATCCAACGTGAACGGTGTTTACCTGCATGTCACTATTTACAAAACATAATTACAGAGCCAAAAAATAAAATTATTTGACCTTGAAATTGTTAACTCAACGTAAACAACATATATACCTATATAACTCTTTTCGCCTTACTTATGTTAAAGTTTGAATATTTTTCGGTTATCAAAAAATAACAAATATATTATGTAACAACTGAAATTTCTTGAACTTTATTTAACAAAAATATTTGACAGTAACATACTTTTCACCACAACAAAAAAAAAAAACATTTATTTATTTTTCCTTTCTATAATCCAATTTTTAATTTCTTCAGCTAATTCTGTATTTGGAATAACTTGATCCATTGATAATGGTGCACGATTAAAAGGGTCTGTCTGGTCACTTAAAAGATGTCTACAAAAATTATTTCTGTTATTCACAAAAAACATAGGTGTTGCCCACGTACCTTGCAATAGTGCTACGATCGACGGTTTGCTTTGAGCTAGGCAAAATCACAGGATCTGTCATAAGAGTTGACATTATGGGATCTAAGAAATGTTCAGGTGCTTCAGCAATGGCTTCTTCACTGGCTTGCTGCTCTTTCGCCTTTTCGGCAACACGTTGTGCAACTTCTTTCAATTCACCTATAAGAGCACCTCCACCAATACGGATTAAGACATCTTCAGCTAGCGTAAACAACTGTGGACTATACGAACGGCCATCCTGAGAAACGGCCAAACAAAAAGAACTACTTTCTTTAAGATTGATATAGATTTTGCATATATGCATAACAGTTTTCGCCGGTTCGAAATTATATTCCTTTTGATCTTTAACTTTAAAATTTTTCTTTTTTGGCCCAACCAAGTTGAACAGAAAATAATTGAGCATAGCTGCAACTCTATCTACCATTGTGGAGTGGGTAAATACAATTGTAATTTCTGATGTAAGTTTTTCCAACGTTTTTATCGTATCTCGACCTAAAATATTATCAAATTTCGCGATCATACCAATATGAGACATGTAAGCCATATTTTGATTTCTTTCCTGTGGTGGTAACAAAGCCCATTCGCCATTTTGCCTACAAAATTCCAATAATAAAATGTGTTCCATTCACTATAAGTCACAAATTAACTTGGCAGTTTGCATTTCTTTCAATTTAGCCATGTTGGCCAAAGCCTCATCTAACAAATAAACAGCGTCGTTCATAAGAAGATTGATAAATCTTAAAAACAGCGGAGGTGTTACAGCTTCCATATTATTTTCAGCTTCTTTAGCTAACATCCTTAAATAAATTACAATATGAAATATAAATTGTGTCTCTAATTTATGTATAACAATTACTTAAAATCATTTTTGTATTCATCTTTGGTCCATAAATAATCCATCACCGTATACATTGGGCGTCTATAATTAAACTTTTGTTCAAATTCTACACTCTGACCAGTCATTTCAATGCCAACGAAGACGTTCAGTAAATTGCTGACAATCTACAAAAAATATAATTATATTCATCAACACCCAAAGTGCGTTGAAAAATTACCTCACTACGATGTTCATGTTGTGTAAACAGCATTTCTCGCTGATATTCCCCGTATGTGTTAAAATTTGAAGGTTCGCCATTGTGATGTGGTAACAACGCTTCCAAAGCCTCAGCAAGTCTAGCTCTGACATGCGGATTTTTCATTCGTTCCGGTGAACCCATATAAATTAAAATAAAAGACAATATGGGTTTCAGTTTATTAAAACCTTGCTCCTCAAAAATTTTCGGATTAAAACGTCTCAAAAAGACTAAGCAACAAACAATATTTTCTATCATAAATTCTGGAATGCTTCTGTAATTAAATGATTAATAATCAGAGGTTAAATTATTAAATTCTTGATGTCAGAATAACTTACTTTAATGTAGTTGGAATTGTATCTGGTAATGGAAAAAAGATCGGAATTTCCTCCAAAGGAGCAAACGTTTTGTGTTCTGTTTTATTATAATTTACGTTAATAGCTACCTGGCAAAGCCAGTAAGTGGAAGTTGACATCAATTCAAACAATGAGTCTAACAAAACTGGATCGGACAATTGTGCTTTCAAAGATAAATATCTAAAATATTTCAGTAAAAAAATTCGCAGTGATAAATATCCATTTACGTACTTGCTGAGCAACTGAGTCATTGTTCTTTTTATACTCTCAACTACTTCATTATTGCCGGTCGCTTGTGCTAGAGTTTCCGCATAAGTGCGCTCTATTCGTCCCACCTCCTACATGATTGGAAAAAATAATATTAATCACCATATATCACCCATACAGGGTGTTATTGAAATGCGTTAAGAAAATTTAAACGGTGATAGAACCCATCAAAACAAATTACTTTTCTATTTACCATTTTTTCGAAAACTCAAATTTATTTTCACCGTATTCCGTGTGATCGAGTCGTTTATGGATGGGACGGTGAAAGAACAACGGCTTCGTACGAAAAAGGTTAACGCACAAAAAGTATACATATACGGCAAAAACCCAGGCGAATAGGTTTGCAAAAACTTACTGGCACAATTTAGTCACGTCTTTCATCTGCATTCGGGTCTTTACAATTTATTAGAAAGTGAATTTCCCGTAATTATCGTTAAAAATGGCGCAGTACACTAATCCGGAGTTAACAGATATTGTGCTCATCTAAGGGGAAGCTTTATCTAATGCTGAGGCAGCCAGGTGTTTGTACATGGAGAGATTTTCCGATCGCCAAGTTCCCTGTCCACGTACCTTTGTGAATACAGTCCAGCATTTAAGGGATTATGGTACATTCGCTCCTATCAACCCATCTGTCTTGAACTTGCGAGACTGAAATTCTGCAAGCTGGTGAGATTCAACCGAATGTTCGTTTCCGACGACTTGCATTACGAATGGGTGTTTCCAGTCTCACAATTTGGAGAACGCTGCACGAACAGGGATTACATCCTTATCATCTTCAACGTGTTAGCAAAGAACCCAATTTTTAGGCATCGTCTTTCGAGATGGGGTTTTCAATTCGCATAATAGCCGCATCTGGTCGGAAGAAAATCCACACCAAATCCGAGAACGTGATTTCCAACAAAGATTAATTAACGTGTGGGCGGGAATAATTGGGAATCGTTTGATCGGGCCACGGGCCACATGTCTTATCTCAACATTTAAATGGTAAAGAATATTTATTTTTTTTTACAAAATGTGCTGAGTGACGTTTTGGATGACGTGCCGTTGCTAGTTCGGACGGATACATGATGGAGCGCCGGCTCACAGTGCACGGGATGTTAAAAATTGGTTGGACGCTAATTTAGAAAATAGGTGGATAGGTCGTAATGGGCCAGTTTTATGGCCAGCTCGTTTACCGGACTTAAACCTCGTGACTTTTTTTTATGGGGGCAATTAAAATATGTAGATTGTGTATGAGGCTCCAGTTAACACAGTCGAAGAATTAACTGTTCGTGTGAGTAATGTTGCCGAGTCAATTCGACAAACTTACGACATGTTGGCACAGAAGATGTGATGTTGGTGAGAATTCAAGCTTCCATGGCTCGAAGGGCACAAGAACATGCATCGATAACGGAGGGCATCATTTCTAGCATTTAATATACTTAAAGGTTTGTGCCATTGATCCGATGTGTTGCGTAACTTCAATGTCACCCTGTAACACTCTTACTTACTATGAATAAAGAATTGGTTTTTGCTTTATTATTTAAGTTTTTATCTCCTTTCGCTTTACAGCGAAACAATTTAAATTGTCCCGATCTCTCACTGGACGGAGTACCTATACCAGAATTTACGATCAAAGTAATTAAAATTTTATCTGGGTTTAGAAAGATTTTTCGATAAAATGGTAAATAGAAAAGTAATTTTTGTACTCATAGCCTTGAAAGCAACGCTTCCAACATCCAACGCTCGCTCCGAAACGAGAGCTTCCCGGTCGACTCGAATGTAAAAATTGCAAAAAACACTGGCCCTTTGAGGCATTCAAAAAAATCTGTCTTGATAATAATAAAATTTAGTTCATAAAATACAACTTTCCTGGGTTTCCTCCATTAAAAAATTACGGAAAGATTTATAATTGTTGAAAATTGTTCCTACAAAATTCACAAATTATTGCAAAAATTGAAATATCAAGTGATGCAATTGTTTCCAATAACCAAAGATCACTGCCTACTTGGTTTTATGTTCGTTTATGTTTAATGTATTAAAACAAAAAAATTTAATTTAATTTTCGTACAAAAAATATTGTACGAATCACTTGCGTGAAGACATCTTCCGTTCATTCGCGCATTAATTAAAGGCACTCGCTCCTTCATCGCTCGTGCTTTAAAAAATGCGCTCATGTGGGAACATCGTCTTCCCGCACTTGGTTCGTAAATGACTATTGTTTTGATGAGTTTAAATTTTCTCAACACATTTTAATAACAATCTGTATTTATTTAATTCTCGCTTATCCTACGGTTGCTTCACTGACACGAGGGTGTAACGATATTGAACTTTATCTACAGCCACCTACGATGGTACAATCATTTATAATGACCCCGTATTTATCCTGTACATACAATTGCGGTCACGGAATCTTGGCCACAACTGACATTTAACTGACAAATATGTGTGAACTGGCCTTTATTGAATATAACCCAACTTTTGACTCGATAATGCCATTTCCCTGGTCTTTTGATGTTACAAGAAAAACTTCAAAGTGTCACTAATGTATTAATGACACTAATGATTAGTTTACATCATTTTTTTTTTTAGAAATGTCTAAAAAATGTTGGCCAAGATTCCGTGTCCGGAATAGTACTATGGCGGCCAAAAAATTTTGGCCGTCACTTTCTTGACATTCAAGTAAAGTGTAAATAATCCTTTAGGAATCGTAACCCCACTTTCGATTCTTGTCATTTTGACAATCAATTTAAACTGTTTGAGGCTCAGATATTCCAAAAATTCGACATGAATAAACAAAATTAGAGCAATCGTACATAGATAACCCGAGGTAAACGTTCTGTGTAGTAGAAATGACAAAACAATTTTGAATTTTGAAATTTACCACCCAAAAAATAACGTTCATAATCAATGTTTATGTTTAATAAATCAAGTCGGTAATCATGATGACAATAAAGTACGGATTACAATTTTTTTTTTTAATTGACTGACACTGACGGCCAAAATTTTTTGGCCGCCATAGTACAGTTGTGGACAATAAAAAACCGTACACTTTTTTTTACATAATTTGGGGTTTTTTGACATTGTGATTTATGCCAAACGTCTAGAAATGGGTTAGGTGGTAAATGTTAGTTAATAGACGAATGACACTAATGATTAATGGTGACAGTAGCGGACAAATTAGAGCCTCATTTAAGCAGCTAAATATTTGGCGAATTTTGAGCAAGAGTTGTACTATTTTTTATTGTCCGCAACTGTGCCTCAATATTTTTATTATAGTTTTGGTCTCGATTTTAATATAGTAATAGTTATTTGTACAACTAGTTATGAAAGTCATACTTTTTTTCATGAATCTGTAGTTTAGTTGCAAATAAGTGAAAAAAAGAGACTTTCATAACGTGTTGTATAGTACAGTTACAGCCACGGAATTTCGTCAGTTATTTTACTGTCAATTCGAAAAAACTTGTGCAGCCTAAGCTTTATTGTCATTATGACTGACATTCAAAATTTTTGTGGCAGAAATTCTGTCACGCACAAAAAATCAAAATGCCATGTCAAAAATCCAATAAGAAGTTAGAAATATATAAAACCTGGTTTACAGCTCATGTCAGTTGAATGACAACGACTAACGAAATTCCGTGGCCGTAACTGTACTCCCAGAACTCTAACGTTTTATGATAGGCAATAGTAATAATGAGGGAATTAGTATTTGACACCTCCTAGTGGGAAAAGGAGCACTTCGTCCAAGAGTCCAAGAGAGACTACCTGGTACCGTTTGCCCTCTTTCTACATCCAGAGCCCCCAGGGTAAAGACCGACCCATCCTTAAAGGTCTTTTTATTTACGGTCATATCCTAATTCTTTGTTAAGCTGTTTAACTTCGTAACGATATTGTCTATCATAAAACGTTAGAGTTCTGGGAGTACTATACGCACAATTTTTTTGCATATCGAATTATCGATGTAACTTGAGAAATTTGGTCTAAAAGGATTTATGAAAAATTACAAAAAAACAAAAAAATTGGAATACTTTGACAATCATCTCCAAGGAGATGGAATAAAATGATGCAAAAAAGTGCTACTTTTTTTCGTGTAAAAAAGGGCCACTTTCATTACCATAAGCAAAAAATTCATTTTTGTAATGATGAACTAGCTGGAACTTTTTTTTTGTTAGATTATGTTACTAAATAAATAAAATCTGGACAGTTGGCAACGATTTAAATTGTCATAGAGCTAAAGTCAAAACGAAACATGACAGGGTGGAGCTTAGGATGCGCGCTCTCCAATTTACCGCTGACAGGGGCGTATCATACAGTCGTCAGTTTAGGCGCAAAAACTTAACCAAAACCCAATTTTTCTTCATCTGATGAAAGAAATTCTACACCGAGGTCGTCTACTTTTGTTGTAGAACCTCTAATAGAATAATAAAAACTATCGTCATCTTCAGAACATTCCTCTATAGCGTAAACAAAAGAAAATTTTTGACTCCGCCACTGTCACATACGTAAGCTGGATTCAACTGATCTACATTCGTCTTCTGCGCAAACAACGTGATGTCATGTTTCGTTTTGACTTTACCTCTATTATTAATTATTGTCACTGCCATAATTAATGAATTTTCAAAACGGAGTAGAGCAGCAAGCAGACGAAGCAGCACATTTTAAAGTATAATCGAGTCACGATGAATGTGGATAAAATTCCCTAATAGAAATTGATAGCTTTCGTATTAAGATAGGTTGATTTCAATTAAGGTTACATTATGTGACGGAAACGGTAACATCGTTGCCAGTTTGAACGTATTTCGACTTGAATACCTCTGAATTCGAACTTGAATATTTATAAAAACAAATGTGCAAGGTTTATTAATGCTATATAGAATTGGGTGATTCAAAATGATTGTGGATAAGTATGGCAACTATGTACGAAAATGTATGTGGCAACTGTGAGGGTACAATAGAGTTCATAGTCGCGCAATTTTGAAAATTGTCAAGTTAATGTGCAATGTTATAAAAAAAAATCAAATGCACGCATATGAAATGTGATACAAATGTCAACTCTACCCCACTCACGATTGATATGCCCAGATCTAACCTATAAAAAAATATGTTGTAAGCTGTGTTTTTTGTTCAAGAAACGACTTACGATTTCGGATTCATGGATAACTCGATTACAAATTAATTTGATCGCTCGATACATTAATAATATTTGACAACTTAGAAATCAAATGTTCAAATAGCTTTAACTTACATGATTTAGGCGCACTAATTTGTCCACGGCCACTTGAAATCCCAAGTAAAGTGCTTTATGTGCAAAATAAAAACATTCTGTCACAAAGTTATACTTATCAGCAATCAACAGTTTTTCATCTTCTTTATCTGAATCATTCGGTATTAAACATGTTTCACTATTAATACCAGGTAAATGAATTCCTCTCTCAATATGTTGCTCATCCTAAAATTTGATCAATTAACATTGCCAAAAAAAAAAGAAGAAAAAAGTGTACAGGAACAGAACAGTATGTAGGATCCACTTTCAGTATTTTTTTATCCTTAAAATTACTGCAAAATGGATGACATAATCTTAACATAACATTCCCAAAATTAATCATAAAACCATCAGAGACATTAGTAAAATTTGCAGGATTCAAATCAGGAGGTGATTGTGCATTCCATAACTTCCCCCTATCAGCATTTGTCTTCAGACAAAGACCCAACCATTCAAGGGTTTTATTCTTAATTTGTGGGCTACGTGTTAACAAATTTAACACAAGCGCATGAATATGTTCTGTCAGTTTATTAACATTTGTCCAAAGAATGCCTTCTGCTGACGTGATGCTTGCCTTAAATTAGCACAAATTTAAAGTCTATTTGGTAAAAAAATAACTATCATTACTTGATCTGTAGGATCTTGAAAATGTTCATAAATCCCATTAGGTACTTTTGGCAGGATTGAAACATCCAAAAGTGCTCCTAAAGGAGTTCGAGCATAATCAGAACCAACTGTAAATTTAGGTGGTTTAACATCAAGAAATATGCTAGCCAAATATTCCTCACTAATAAGTACATTTAGAACTGTAAAAATTTTATAATCAAAATTTATAATATTTGCTTTTCTAATTTCAGAAGTTAATGCCAATAATATTTTCGTCAGGTTTTCTTTAAGAATTGCTTCACCTAAAACATATCTGTTTAAAAAAATACTTAATGAAGCCAAAAAATATAACCTCCATCATCTTCATCTAAAACACCTTTACAGATATCTTTAAAAAATGAATTACTGCTACCAATGTTATCTTTCAGAACATCGATTAATTGGTTTTCTAACTGCTGACCTTCATATATCTCAGACTGAAGCAGTGCTGTAACTGCATTCTGAATAATTAATGATTTAATTTTTAGCTTTTCGTCTGCTTCCAGATTGTTCTCATCATTTAAATTTCTGTAGCAATTGCACAAATAAATTATCACTTTTTCTTCTGATGCATGTGTGTTCCGAAATCTTTGTTTAGTATTTTTTATTGTAAGATTTTCCTCATTACACATAAACAGTCGATCAAATAGAGCATGTTGTAATATTGATACATCTAAGTCATTTCTATTAAAAGTTTTAGCCACTTCTTCTAAATACAAAACCTGCTTTTTCTCACTAATGTTGAAGTCCAAAGTAAATGCAAATATGTCTTGCAATATACTATCAATATCTTTTCTTTTGGAATGAATGGTGTTATCCTCAACTAGAGCGGCAAAAGGATTGAAATCTGACATTCTGATATACACTGTCACAAAAATCTACTGTTTATTTAAAACACATTTTTATATTCTGAACACTATATAATCTCTCTTCGGCATTTCAGTTTTTCGTAATTTTGCACATCACATCTTGACTTTGACGTTTCGCTAGAACATGACATGTCAACAGACTGCGTCATAAAATTAAATAATCACAATGAAAATAGATTAAAAAGCACTAAAAACACTAAGGGCCAGTTTACAGAAGCGAAATTAAGTTAATAGTAACGTAGCCAACGTTAAATAACTAGCCGTGCTGAGAAAAAGGCAACGTCGCAATCGTTCAGACTGGAGAACCGGGTGAACCGCGAACATCGAACGCCTAACAAACAAAAAGGCGCGTTTTTACACGTTCTCAATGAATTGACATTGTTTATTAGATGATTATTAGTATTACAATAATTCCCATCTTACCCCCATGGAGTGAAGAATTGATGATATCTAATTTTACACTGTCCAGCAGTAGCGGCTCGTAACAAAATCAGAAGGGGGGCAAACTTCTTTTTACAGACAGAATAGATATTTATAACAAAGGTGCTGTGCTACATGCTTTTCCTCATCACCGTAGAGGTAGAGTGCAAGATGCGTTTTTTTACTGTGGTTTCCCCAGTAGGCCTAATCCAATAAGAAAAATTCTTCGTAACAAATAACTAAATAACTTGTGGAGTTAATTCTTCTCCTTTTATAAAAACTTTTACTTGAAGACATTCATTAATATAAATTTTTGTCTCAATATTTAAAGAATTATTAAAATTCAATGTAAAAAAATATATACTTACCAAATTCAACAATTTTATGTTTCCAGCCATTCAAATTAAGTTCGATTGAAAATGTTGTTATTAAATCATTAAAATTGTTTATTGTATCTGCTTTCATAAAATTCTCTACTTCATCGTTTTGCCTTTTAGAAATTGTTTCACGCCTAAACTCTGGATCAGTTCTCTCTTTAATTGCTGGCTTTGATAGATAAGACGCTAGGAACAGCCGCATCTTTTAGTCTGGGGCTTTTTAAAAGCAATTGTTTACAGTTTCCATCAGGTTGCAAATGTTTATCATATAAAATCATATCATCAGAACTAAAATGTAATTGACAGACCACACTTGAAGCTGAAGTTTTTTCAAGGGATTGCTTTTAACCATGTTTGTTTGCGCTCTACATTTTTGGGAAAACACTTCCACCGCGATTTTTTTGTGCATTTCTTAAAGACGAGTCGTAATTACTTTTACAGCCTGTTACACAACACCTACTAGGCATGTTTGAATAATATTTAAATTTTAAATACCTACCTGTTACAAGTTAGAACCAACGATATTTCGTTTAACACACAAAAGTTAGGAGGTTAGGTTTGTCTCGGTTTAACTTCCACCAAGTTGAAGGCTTTAATTTCAGAAGAAAATGCCACAATTTATTTCACAAACTCTATACTAAATTCCCTTCAACTTTTAAAAAACTTGGTAGCTTAAAATTTTGGAAATAAACACAGTTTTCTGAAGTTAAAACGTTAAGTGTGTACACACACATGCAAATCTGCACAAACTGACTCGGTCCTAGGTCTGCGGGCATTGTTGCCAAATTTACTTGAGCACGGCTAGTTCATTTAACGTTGGCTACGATAGTAATCAAGTGCGAGATTAACTGAACACGTGACCAGATTGAACCAATCGAAGTTGCGGATTCATGGGTTAATCGCGCATTAAAATTTAATTCGAATTAAATATTTAATTCTCTTTCTATAAACTGGCCACTAGACTTTTAGTACGTAGACTATGGTATGTAGGAAAGGAACAGGGAAAAACTCTACAGCGCATTATTCAAGTAAATTCGGCCCAGAAGTTGCGTGGTGAAGGCAGTCAAATATGTAGAATTTTAAGGGGGTTATGTATTGTTACATAGTATAGTCACGATCACGGAATTTCGTCAGTCGTTGTCATTCAACTGACATTAACACATTAACTGTAAACCACGTTTTATATATTTCTAACCCCACTTTGGAATTTTTGACATGGATGTCAATTTGTCAATCATTTTTGTTGTGCGTGACAGAATTTCTGCAACAAAAATTTTAAATGTCAGTCATAATGACAATAAAGCTTAGGTTACACAATTTTTTTTCGAATTGACAGTAAAATAACTGACAAAATTCCGTGATCGTAACTGTACATATTATTATTACTTAAAATCAGTAACGAGCATCATAGAAGTTTTCACTTCTGTCGTGCGGTCTTAAGCACATTCTTTTTTTTTTTTGTTACGGTTAATGGCATTATGAAACATTTTTCTGCTTTATTTGAATTTTAATTCTTTATTGATTTACTTTCTTTGCTCTAACAAGGAAAACTTAATTTTTCTAATGGGTAAAAGTATTTACTTTTTTAAATTTGAAAGTAAAATATCTCACAAACTTTCGTTTGTAGTTATAGTATTGCCGTTATAACTTTTTATCTGCTCCGCCCACTAAAATTGACCAATCAAAATCAAAGCCAGATTCAATCTGTACAACTTTTCATCACATTTGCCACGTAAAAAAGTTAAGGTTAGAATTTTACTGTCAAGTCCACAATTATTGGTTTAGGTTCTAAAAAATAAAATGTCATTAAGACAATTCGAATGTCAGAAATTTGTACTGTGTAAATCAGATCGTCTTAACAACCTATTTGATTGGTAACTAAGAAAATGAAATGGGCGGGGCAGATAAAATGTTACGTTGTCCTTAGTAGACATAACATATCACTTTTTTTTACACAGGCGTATCAAAAAGACATCCTCTTTCATAATCAATCATAAATGTAAGGTGTTATTTAAAATGGGGTTGCCTGAGTGCTGAGTTATGACGTGACATCTAAATTACGTCCCCCTATGCGCCGTCTTACACCCCAAAACTTCAAATTTTTAACAACACAAGAAATAAACGCATAGGTATACTCAATTTCATATAAATGTGCATCTAAGCAAGCCATGAAAATCTGATTTTCTGTTGGTATTAAAGCCAAAGCTAGTAACTTTGACTTTCAAAGTTGCTTGCTATGCGCGAACTCGATTTGCTAATTTTTCAGTTTTGTCCATTTTAATTAACATTGCTGATTTCAAAAGCAATGTTACGTCTTTTTACTGATAAAATTAAAGTTATTCTTATTTGTTTCTGTCTTTGTATTTTTACCAAGTAAAGATTTATTGGACATGACCTTCATAAATGTGACTTTTGCAATGTACCTAAATTAAAGGTGCTTTTACACATGCACAGCTCACTTGATGAACATTTATATGAAATCGACTATAAGTATAAACCATTCACGATTATTTCAAATTCGGACTGTCTATGAAAATCTGACATTTTAGTTGGCAATATTGTGATTTGTCTTAATAAATCTATTTTAGGTTATAATTCAACCGAACACTGCTCCCAAGTTGTTACATTTTTTAAATAATTGAACGCATTAGGAACAATAATCGTAAAATTGTAATTGAAATGAAACATACATATTTGTAGGGCAGTTCTGGGTAAATTCTTATTAACTAAATTAACGACGGAATTGACAATGCGAATATTTAAAAACGAAACGTCATATGACAGGACCTGACGCCAATCTAACAAAAAAATATCGCGGCCTCCTGCGTGTTTAAAATAATCGTGAACGGCATATACTATTGGGGACAAAATACTTTGGTCGTCATTTTTCTGTCACTTCAAAACAAATTAATGTAAACCAAGCATTAACGTCAAGTCAATAGTGATGACAATTTCAAATTATTGACTTTTCTCTTGTCAAAAATATGGCACTATCCACCATTCAAAAATTTAGAATCATCTCCCTTGATTCTGGGGGATTGTCCATGGATCAAATTGCCTTGTGGAAACCTTTTCAATTTTTCCTACTTGGAATATCTCCTTCAGTTGTCCATTTTTCGGTATTTAACATTTTGCAATGATGAGTTTGATAGTGACAGTAGTAAAAAATAAGGTTAACCGTCCTAATGCTTGCTTTACAACTTTATGTTAGTCAACTGACTTTGACGACCAAAGTAATTTGTCCCCAATAGTACGAACTTTTCGCGGGAGCAACCGGTATGTACCCAATATAGGATTTCGTATCCCACCTCCACCCGGCGGCACGGCAATTTTGCCGGAGTACATACACTATTACGGATATTACTATCAAGTAATAGTGCAGTGCTAATCAACATAATTACCGGCGTCTCGCCTCCGCATTTTGACTTTGTTGTGTATTATGTTCTGTGTCAATGTTAAGGAACTTCCTCACGATGTGACATGAGTATAATAATATACCTTTTTGAATTTCAACTACCAATGTGTTATCTAAATCCAGAATTTTTAAATTTTTAAAAAGAGATTGCGGTACTATTCCCGTTGCTGAAATTACAAGTGGTAAAATCGAAATTTTTTCTAAACACCAAAGATTTCTCATAGCAACGGAGAGCTCTAAATATTTATTAATTTTTGTGTTATATTATGTGAATTTGGAACAGCTATATCTAAAAGATATGCTTGCTTTTGTTGTTTATTTAAAATTATAATGTCTGGTCTGTTATGCTTAATATGAATGTCAGTTAAAATTGTTCTATCAAAATATAACTTGTAACTGTCATTTTCCAAACTAGGATAAAAAAAAAATAAATAAATTTGTTACACAGTCTAGGACTGGTTTACAAATCTATGAGGGGCATGATGACCAACTCAATAGACCGGGACCAATGGCTTAACGTGACTTCCGAATCACGAGACAGAATATAGCCTTTTTTTCTTTTTTTTTTTAAATTTCGCCCTGGGTCGGAATCGAACCCGCGACCTTCGCGTCCCTGGAGTGCTATTCTCGGCAAGTGACTTTTTTTTTGGTGTACGAATATGTTATAATTACGAATGCGCATTACTATTTGGTATTCTCGGCATAAACTACTCGACTTTAATATTCGTATACGAGATCACCACTCGATCAAAAAATGCGAGTAGACGTTAGCGCTCGAATTGTCACATGCGAATGCGAACGCTTTTTTGTAGCTGCTGAAAAACTTGCAATACAATGATTTCTTCTGATGCTAATAATGCTGTAAGTACTAAAAGTTAAAATTACAAGTAGCCAATATTCAAATATAGTATATTAAGTATAAAGAACGGTAATGACAATGTACGGATCGAAGACAATTGTTTGGAGGAGGAGCTTGCGACGACTCCAATATTGTCTGAGATCCGTACATTGTCATTAACGTTCGTCATGCTTATGAGATTTTTTGCGCGATTGAATATTTATTACAAAACATTCCTAACTAGAATGCAATGCGATACGACGCCCTTCACATCGTGTTGCCACAATGTCGATTTTTGTATCGCGTTTCTAAGGCAATCTGGAAACAACTACCGCCATTGCAGTTTTTGTGCGCAAATATCGCCAGTTGTGTTGAAAAACAAGCAGTAAAATGAGTGATATTAGTGATTCCGAAAACGAAGTGGATATTGTAGAAGAAACTTTGAATGTGGGGTCCGTCACAAATAAAGAATTTTTGAAACTAACGACCTCAACGTGTAATTAAGAAGACAAGGAAAATTTGTGGTATGAAAATTTTGATAATACTAATGTCGCGGCAAGTTCGCTAATATTATTTCATTGCAGCGGCAAGGAATACCGACCACAAGAGCCGTGTGAGTTTCCAGAAAGTGCTAACATCTTGTCTTCAACTTCTGTCTACATAAATCAAGAATTTTTGAAACCAGCGAACTCAATATGAAATCAAGAAGTCAAGGAAAATCCGGGGCATGAACATTTTGACAATTCTAATGTCGCGGCAAGTCTGTTACTAAAATTGTTTCATTGCAGCGGCAAGGTAGGCCGACTACAAGAGCCGTGTGAGTTTCGAGAAAGTGCTAACATCTTGTCTTCAACTTCCGTCTACATAAATGAAGAATTTTCGAAACCAACGATCTCAATTTGTAATCAAGAAGACAAGGAAAATGCGGGGTATGAAAATTTTGACAATGCCAATGTCGCGGCAAGTTTGCTAATGCTATTTCATTGCAGCGCCAAGGAAAGCCGACTACAAGAGCTTTATGAGTTTCCAGAAAGTGCCCCCACATCTTGTCTTCAACTTCTGTCTATATAAAAATTATTATAATAATCGATTAATTTTGAATAAACTTTACTTACCGTTCTAGAACACCAAAAATTACTTACCATCGAGTTTATCGTTAGCAACGAGTAAACAGAGCTTACTATCTTGGAAACAGACGTGGTAAACAACCAAATAGAGTACAATCGCGCAAAAAAAATTTTAAATGCATTTCGTTTTATAGGAAACTGAACAACGCAAAAAATGTGCCAATATTAGCAAACAGCAAAAAGAACTGCTGATTGAATTAATTAATAATCATCCAAACATATTATCCTGTAAATTTTCATCTACGTTTACAGCAGTCGACTGCAGAAAACTTTGGGAAGAATTAACAGTTTGTTTAAATTCGGTGCCAACTGGCAATACCAAAGACTGGAAAGCATGGAGAAAAGTAGGAAAATTATTAACATTAAGATGTTACATTAGTTTGCTACATCTATTGTAATAATTATAATATTGCAGACATGGCAAGACCTAAAGTCTAGAACTAAAACAAAATCGGCCGTTATAAAAAGAAGTGCTATTGAAACGGGAGGAGAACCACTAAAAAAAATCCAACGATGATAATTCAATTTTACAATTGATCAAACCAGTGTGTCAGTGGCCTCCCAGATGTTACCGAATCGGAGGTGCTAGAAATAGAAGTTCCGACAGAACCACCCAGTTTTTCAGAAAAAAGAAACATTTCTTAATCAAACCGAGAGTTGACTCAGCAGAACGAAAATTTGGAAACATGTGCTCAGAGCGGAAATGTGCAGAACAATCTTCATCTGGAATCACAATCACAAAAAATCAAAAACTCCAAGAAAAAAGGAATGACATCTGCAGCAGCTGTACAAGGGTTTGAAGAATATCAAAATAAAAAATTGATTGCCAAAGAAAAATATTACTCTAGAAAATTAGAGATCATGAACAAAATGCTAGAAGTCGAAAGAGAAAAAAATAAAAATTTTGATAGAATTGCAACCGCTTTAAAAAATTTTAAAAACAATTGAATATTTTTAAATGTTTTATGGTTATTTTTGAATAAACTTTAAAAAAATTACGATTTTATTTATCTAAAATGTGTAGCAATAAGACGAGTTCGGGCAGCTCTTCCTTGCTCCAGTTCAATATTAACACGTCTTTGGATATTATTTAACGGCACAAGTTGTTCTTGATTAAAATCTTCCTCCAGCTCTTCATCCCCATCCTCATCCCAAGGAGTATTGTTCTCCGTACACATGTTGTGAAGAAACACACAGGTTTTAATTATTCTGCCAGCCACTTGTGGGTTATAATGTAAAACCCCAGGCTTTAGAAGACAACGAAACCTTGCTTTCAACACACCGTTACATCTCTCTATTGTACTTCTTGTGGAACGATGCCTCACATTGTATCTGTATTCAGGAGTACATCATCTCCCTCTACTGGTGTCAATAACCAAGTTCTCAATGGATAGCCAGAGTCTCCCAATAAAAAATAATTTGTTTCTCCTATCAGGTGCAATCTTCTTAATACTCGCTGAACATTAGATTGGTTCCAAATAAATGAATCGTGTGTGCTTCCGAGAAAAGACGCGTTAACATTTGTTATCTTTAGTTTATCGTCACAAATTAGTTGAACGTTTAAAGAATGGTAATTCTTTCTATTTACATAAACATATTCTGGATTGTCTGGATTATTATACGGCGGAAAGATTGCTACATGAGTGCAGTCGATGCAGTCAATAACTCCTGGAAAGTTATGCTGTCTTTGAAAAGCAGTGGTATAGTAGTAAGTTCTTCCAATGTCGAAGGAAATTTTACGTATGTGTTAAATACTTCAGGACGATTAACGGCTTACCGATGCCTGACTAATTTTGAAGTGGTAACTCACACCAACATTAAACTGATAACTTCCGGCTGCAAAAAATCGTAAGGCTACCAAAACCTTAGTTTCTTACGCTAATGTCGGTCACTCTTGGATGTTCAGGCAAATGTGGTCGAACAAGCTCTATTAGTTCGCGTACAAGAGGTTTTGATAACCGGAAAATATTTATAAACTGTCCTCCATCGAATAGTTCATGCAGTGGGTCTCCTCGCTGCCTCAGTCTCCTTGGAGCTCTATAATCTACGCGTTGAAGATCTTGAAATAACCCATAATGAAGAAAGTCATCTGCCATAACTGTGGTTTAACTTATTTAACACTTAACATAAAATATGACAGAGTCTCGGACGAAGTATTCATAATGACATTTCTAAAAATTACAATGTTGTCACAATTGCTATTCGCATAAGTTTAGTCGTATACGTATTAATCAGCGTATGCGAATTTTTAATTACGAGAATAGCGAACACGATTCGCATACGAAAAAAAATGCGCATACGCAACCAAATACGATCAGAAAAAGTCACTTGTCGAGAATAGCACTCCTGAGCCGAAACGGACTCCCTTAGGCTATATTCTATATAATAATGGTAATGACAATGAGGCATATGGAAGAGATTATTCCAAAATTATGTTTTAAGTTATTTTATGACGTATCTCCGCTAAAACTTTCTCAGTACCCAAGTTACAAGTTGGTATTTGTAATACCTTGAATAAGAATCGAAAATGTATTTTGAGAACGATTTCTACGCCTAAAAGTGTAGTTCTTTTTCTAAATGTATGGCCATCTAGGGAGAATATGGGCATCGGTGCACTCGTTAACTTGAATTTGAAATTAACATTAAAATTACGTGGTAAACACATTTATAAAATGTAAATCTGAGAAAGAGCGTTTAATAGATTTATTTAAAACAAAACGTTATTTCCAAAGTAAAATATTTTCGTCCAAAGTAAAACATTAAAACTTGTCAGTTATTGAAAAATTGTAAGCTTATGTTGAAAATATTTTAAGCAGTCTTTAAAATAACTTTAGACAGAGCTTTTTTGATCTCTAATCCAATTGCTTTTCCTAATGGTGGTGGCACTGCGTTGCCAACTTGTCTGTGTTTATCCATTATGTTACCATAAAACTTAAAGTGGTCTGGAAATCCTTGTGAACGCGCACATTCTCGAACACTGACAACGCGATTTTGCTCCGGATGAAGTACTAAAACAAACAACAGTTACAAAAAATGTGCAATATAACATACTAAAAAGTACCTCGTCCCTGTTTGCCCATAGGTTCTGGATTTGTGATAGTTGTACCAAAGAAACCGTCCCATTCCAAGCGGCCATAAAGTCCAGCCCAATGATTATGCCGATCAGCGGTGTGGGGGAGACACCATGGTATCAACGTATTAACTTGACGATCTGCTGGTTCACAAGCCATCCCCACAGAACACTGACAAACACCACGATTGGGCTCTCCTTTTTTCTGTTTTTTAGTCCTGTTAAGTCAAACATTTCCTTTCAAGAGAAACAGTATCTTCAATGCAAACATGTACTTACAGATAGGGGTACCTAAGTTTACTGGTCATTGTCCCGTCACTTAATTTGACCGAAATATTTGGTAAATCCCGCCAATCTGAGCCAGGAATTTCAGGAATTTGGGAGATTCTAGCTTCGACAATTGGAGCCATTTCTTTACATATGTGATCAACAAGTGGTTTATTAGGATCATTTCCACGCATTTTTCTTTGAAAATCTGAGACTGCGTCACCATCATATGGAATTTCCAATTTGTTCCATCCATTTTTAATCTCTGGTAAATCAGAAATGGCATCCCTGACACAAATCGTGCGATACGGTGCTGCTTCGCACCACAAGTTGCCTGCAAAAAATCTAGTTACTCTTACTACATCTAGTTATTCTTCTGTTTTCACCATTAACGCAATTTTTTGTGTTAAAACCTTACCATTTGTGTATCTAACACCGTCTAGAGCAAACGATAAGTGACACCCCCTTTTACTGAAAACATGTTGAGGTTCTGGAAGTTTTGGTAAAACATATCCAGGAGCAGCTGCTAGTAAAATTAAACGTCTCCTAGTTTGGGGTATTCCGTAATGACCAGCTTGTAGAACACCAAAGGTCACTTGATAACCGATTTGCAGAAGGCACCGCAGCGCTAATTTTAACACCATGGATCGTTTAAATGAAACGAAATTTCTCACATTTTCTAATACAAAATACTTTGGTCTAAAAAGTTTCAGATAAAAAAGTACATAGCAAAAGAAACCTTTAAGTACCTGTAGTAATCACAGTAACTTAAATATGACACGACTAGAGAATTTTTAAATAGTGAATACTGCCCCGCATTGAATCTGTTCATGCCGGAAAAACCCTGACACGGAGGACCTCCAACTAACAATTCAACTTCACCTTTAGTAGGTAAACCTTTTGCTGTACCTTCCCCTGACATTACTTGTTGCAAGATTTCGTTGCAATCGTCAGTAAAAACTTTACAGTCTATATTGTTCAACTTAAATGCATGAGCCGCAGATGTTTCTTTTTCAATCTGGAAAATTTTAAATTGTACTTAAGTTACACTGAACGTGAAATTTTTCTTACAGCCCATTTAGTTTCAGCTATTCCTGCTTGGTGAAGACCTTTCGATAAACCTCCACATCCAGCAAATACATCCATGCATCGTAAAGGCTGCTCGATCTTATCCCACAAAGGCGCTATTTCTGATTCCCTATGTATTTTAGTTGACTTACTTTTTCCTTTACCTGTTTAGAAAACATATTTCTTTATTTTTTTTTTAACATAAGAAGTAACTAGTCTACAAACCTTTGCCTTTTCCTGCATAACCGACCTTCTTTGCGTAGTCTGGAACTTCACCAAATTTATAAGTTTTCACATCGTATGTTTCGCTGAAGTAAAAGCGGTATGGACCTTGATCGCACCATTCGGTTGGTGACTCTAATATATCACAATACAATAGGTGACATTTTCCAACTACTTTTGTAAACTCAACTGTTATCACTAAAAGGGCACACCGTTATGTGGTATTTTATATCATAAAACATGACATACGTAATCGAAAAAAAGAAAAATTGTATTGCATACCTTCCTCTGTCCAGTATACGAGATTAACATCTGATTGGTGAGCTAAAAATACACTATTCTTAGTATTTTCTGGTCTGAAAAATATTCTAACTTTTAATTTGACATCTTTATTTTTTTCCCATATATCTTCAATCTGACCAATACAAAATGGTTCGGGTGTGTCTTGATTTGAACCTTTTATATCTGCAGTCTTTCTATAGTATTCTACATAAATAGTTTCATCAACGTTTTTCACCTAAAAAAGTATTAACAAATAAGTTATCATTAGTAAAAAAAAAAACATATTTACACTGTCGCTTGATTCAAAGATCGTCGATGAAAAAGTATACGCAGACGAATCAAGAAAAACAGCACTTCCGACTTGGTAAGTATCTCCACGCCATTGCACCGCGTCCTCTTCGAAAAGTGGCGTTTCCAATTTCTTTTTCTGAACTGCTATCCTACAATTCGATATAAAACAATTCGGTTGAAAAATTAGATATGAAGTTGAATTTACCAACAGTAATTGCAAGAATCTATGCCATCTACATGTTTTTCTTCAGCGTAATCAGTAAAGGTAGCTGTCGTACTGTTATATTGTTTGGAAAAATGAAATACATGGCCCTCACCTTCTGACAGAGGCAATATTTCCGTGCCACCTAATTCGAACCAATTTTTTGGAGTTTCTTTAAAGACTACCTATAAAAATCACAATTAGACACTAAAATAACTTTATCGTATCATTAACGATTATGATCACTTTATGTTACACATTTATTGATAATTATGAAGTCCATAATATTCGAATAACTCAGCTTCCTTAGTTACTTATAATATGTTAGTTAGTCATAATAATACATACATTAGTTACGCGCTCATAATACGTTAGATACAATGATACGATAAAGCCTGAAATATAACTCGAATATTATGGGATTTAAACAACGCTCGGAAGTTGTGTAGGTGACTCGGCTAATCGCCTCGTCACCTGGCAACGTCCTCGCATATTATAAATCCCATAACCTTCTCGTTATATTATTGTTTTCAACTATCATAAAATCTCATTTTCTCCTTTGTAAACTGCCTCTTAACTGCCCTAAAAGGCCCCACAGACTGCGTTTTTATTCGACGCTTTTGTTCCACGAACAAGTCTGTTCGAACAAAAACGATGCAATTCTGAGGTGTGTCTGGAAAATCGTCGTTTTTGCTCCCGAACAAAAATGAGGAAAATGATCAGGTTTACCCTGATTATGCCCGTCGAACTTGTTCGACAGACTTGTCAATTCGAGCAAATCTGAAGTGTATGCGGTGAACGGTTTTAAAAAACGTCGGTTTTTGCAGTGGTGTAGTACCAAATAATAAAACCAGATTTTGGCGATTTGTATTTCGCGACAAATTATTGTTTGAAAACGACGGATTTTCGCCAGATTAACAGAAAGTTCTTACTGGAATTTATAGAACTCTTCGCAGTCTTCCATGTTTATGGAGAATATATGCTTTTACAGCTAATGCCGCCGTCACACTATACAAATATAACTTGATATTTATTCACTCATTAAAACCTTTAAATAAAGCTGAAGTGTATGTGAAACCCCTGTTCGTCGTTTTTGTTCGAACAGACTTGTTCGTCGAACAAAAACGCAGTCTGTGGGGCCCTTAAAGCAAAATGAGCAGATAACGAACCGTTGCCCTAGACAACACATTCAACGTCACATTTCTGACAGGTCTTGAAAAATTTGTCAAAACTGTAAAAAGCAAATGCGAAATCATTTTTAAAAGATTTGGAAGCTTCAGGGACGTCGTTTCAAACAATAAAATTTTGTAAATTGTAAATTCGACTTTTCTAATTGCCTGAGGGACAAGATTAAAACACGAGCGTAGCGTATCTTTTTGAAATACATTTTTTTCAACGCCATCAAAAAAACCGAATTATTAATAAGTGTGCGGAGGACGTCGTCATGTCAACCCTTGTTTGTGAAAAAAAAATGTTTCAATGTTGTTTGTCAGATTTGTTCAACAATTAACTTTCCGTTGAAAATAAACGACAGAAATCAATAAAAAATCCCGATGTCCGGAGGGCCGCAGAGCAAGTGAGGCCATCGTTATTCCCTGCAAAATCACACTTGTGTTGGTGTTAAAATTCTGAAGTATCATCTTCGATCTCGTCTACATCTGCTAGTGGCATACGAATTTCGATTAATTCAAGGTGTATCCCATAACATTAAACATTAATTATTGTACCGATTATTGTAAAAAAGTTGAAAAATAAAGTTTAGATCTACGTTGAAATTTCCCTCCACCAACCGGCGGCACGGCAATTTTGCCGGAGTACATACACTATTACGGATATTACTATCAAGTAATAGTGCAGTGCTAATCAACATAATTACCGGCGTCTCGCCTCCGCATTTTGACTTTGTTGTGTATTATGTTCTGTGTCAATGTTAAGGAACTTCTTCACGATATGACATGAGTATAATAATACATATACCTTTTTGAATTTCAACTACCAATTAGTTTCCTAAATCCAGAATCTTTAAAGAGATTGCGGTACTATTCCCGTTGCTGAAATTATGTGGTAAAATCGAAGATTTTTCTAAACACCAAAGATTTTTCACAGCAACGGAGAGCTCTAAATATTTATTATTCTTTGTGTTATATGTCTGTGTTATGTGAATTTGGAACAGCTATATCTAAAAGATATGCTTGCTTTTGTTGTTTATTTAAAACAATAATGTCTGGTCTGTTATGCTGAATATGAATGTCAGTTAAAACTGTTCGATCAAAATATAATTTGTAATTGTCATATTCCAAACAACTTTCTGGTTTATAACTATAATGTGGTTGTGTATTCTTTAATAAATTGAGTTTAACAGCTAAATTCATGTGTATAATTTTAGCGAATATATCAAGACGTTTCATATATTCGCTTTGAGCCAAAACGGTGCAAGAAGAAATGTTCAATTGTTTTCCCTTCAGTTCAGCAAATCTTACATTTATCAATGATCGATTGCAAACCGCATGTGTTTTTTATAATTTCTTGTACAGTGGCGGCTCGTCAGGGGTGGCAGGGTGGGCAGTGCCCACCCAAAACCAAATGACATATTCTTTTTAAATTTATGTATTTTAATTTTTAAATTTACCAATTATTTAATTGATGATTTGTTATTAGAAAGTAAATGTTTTTATAGGTACATCAAAACATTTCCAAGGCGAATTTTTGTCAGGGTAGACATGTCTTCCCTGAGAGGTGTTCGTTGAAATATGAAAGCTCTACGAGTATTATGGCTAACCGTGCGAAACTGCGAAAGAAAGAGACCGAAGTAGAAACGTTTGTTTAAGCTTGAGTAATTAAGGCAAGACATGTCTGCCCTGAGTGAAAAGCATTCATTTGTACATACATTTTATTTAATTTCTCCCAACCTGTTCAATTGATTTATTCCAAATTTTGTGTAATAATATTTAGGGCTAAGATACATTGAAATAACTAGTAATTGTGAGAAATTATTCACTTAATTTTAAATAAAAAAAATATTAAAATTATATGTCTTTGACCAAGATTTAATTTTTGCAAAACGCTGGCGTTATTCTTAAAAATATAAAAAAAAGTTATAAAAGAAAGTTGAATATCAGAGAAAAATCTTCAAAAACCTCCGCGACAGCATATGTCTAAAATAAACCATAAAGCTATTAAAACAATAATAAATAAATTCATTCGTATAACACTCGTAGCAGGCCAGACATGTCTTCCCTGTAACTTCGTCAAGAATCGGTACCTAATCGGTCACGTCCGCACAACTTAGTCGTTGGCAAGATCGTTGGTTTTCGTGTGGTAGTTCGTCAATTCGTCACGAAGAATTTGCGACAATTAGTAAGAAATAACGGTGATTTGGTTAATTATTTAATGACAAACGCGTTTAATAAATTATCGTACGATGACAAAGTTTTTATTAAACAATTAGACAGGCGAACCCCTTCATTAAATTCATTCTAATCGTAAATTTAATTCATCGTGTCATTGGCTGACGGGTAGTGAAATCAAAAGTAATTTTTTTTGCTGGCCCTGTCTTTTGTTCAACAATTCCAAATTAAAAAGCCCATCGTGTACGACAGGAGTCGATAATTTGAAGACGTTGCATCAATCGGTCGAAAAACACGGGAAATCTAAAGATCATACGTACGCGGCCTTAAAATTAAAATTATTTGGAAAGCAAAACATAGAAAACTCTTTGGAAAAGTAATCGGGAAATTAAAACGTCTCATCGATATGACAATTTTTTTGGGTACCCAAGAATTGAGCTTTCCGAGGTCACAATAAAAAAGGAGACTCGTCAAATCGCGGTAATTATAGGGAACTCGCGGAATTCTTGTCTTCTGATGATTCAACACAATAGATCAATTTCGACTAAATAATCTCAGTCAAATTTCGATAGAAAAAGAATTAATAAAATCATTGCGTAAAACGGATACATTTTTTAACCAGGTAATTGATTATTTCGCCGATCGATTTAATTTATAAAAAAATGCAACATCATTTTTTGTTTATTTAGAATTTATTTTATTTACTTTATTGAGAATTTATTTTTTGTTTTATGTTTATGGAAAATTTGTTATTTTTGTTGACTCTATATTAACACTCTCATCACTTCCATAATAACAAATAACACTTCCTATTCCTAATTCCTTTCCCGGCAAGAGATTTTCTGAACCTTCCCGTAGGTTCTTGCTGGACACTGCAATTAGCAGTGACTAACACAGAAATTCCTTTCCAGCAATTACAAGAAACATAATAAAAAATGTAATAATAACATTAAAATGTCTGCCCACCCAGCCAAAAATGTTACGAGCCGCCACTGTTCTTGTATTTATAACACGATCTTGTATTGCAAATATAAAACCCTCCGTCTCAGGGTGAATATTTGATTTCTTAAGCCATACATGAGAAGCCTGAATATTAATTTCTGGTTGTTCCAGTTCTTTAAAGTATGTAAAGACTTCTGTTTGATAACTATTTGCTATAGTGCCTGGTATATTTGGCTCAACAATATCTGAAATTATATTTTCTTTATACCATACTGTTATTAGGATTTATCAGTACTCAATGCTTGATTGATATAACACCAATAACAGTCTAGGCCGTTATTCAAAATTATCAGACCGAGGCCGTTATTTTTGCTGCCGTTGCTACAGTTACGGCACAAATGACAACTAAATTTAATTTGTGAAGTAAAGAGAAATGTCAGTCTTACAAATAAACCATCGTTAAATGTTAAGTATTATTGGTATAAAGAAAACTATAAAACAACATACGGCCGATAACAGACTCGGTTGATTATAAAATCTCGGCTCCGCCTCGATTTTACAATATCTGAACCTCGTCTGTTATATAACCCATATCGGCCTAATACCGTTATATACTATATCACTTAAATTTAAAGGTGTGTAACCTTTATCGGCTGAAACCAAAGCATTAAAAAAGGTGTTATCACGAGCTCTATTGAGGAAATAATTTTTTAGTGAAGCAATTTGATTGTGTTGCAGTATTTCTAGATTTGAAAAACCCCTACCACCGTTTTCGCGTGGTAAATTAAATCTTTCAATAGCAGATTTGGGGTGATGTTTACTAAATTTGGTAAAAAGAACTCTGGTTTTAATATTTATTTTCTGTAAATTAGTTATTTAATCATTTGTAACGGCCGCTCCCGCTCATAACGGACACCGGCCGTTATGAGGTTGTTTACATGGTCACAAACAGTCCGGAAAGCCACCTTTAACAACTACATATTACAAAAAATACTAAATGTGAACGAAAAATGCAGTGACAGATATAACTTTCAATTTAATAGAATACCTACTTGGATTCCTGATTGAATTTTTAAATAGCAAAACACAATGAATGCTTTGTAAAGTGTATTTTGGGTTGTATTTTTACCTGGTCAGGCTCGTTCTTAGGAGAATAACCCTGTATTAGTCACAACATACAACTTTTTAGAACAGTCACAGAATTCAAGCCAAAATAAAAAAGAACTTAAATTTATGAATCAAAAGCAGAAATTTATAATTTATACAAAGCTTATTTAAAAATGTTAAATATACCGAAATGAGTTATAAGAAAAAGTTGGCTCTATGACGTTTTATGTTCGTGTGCAAATTTTCAGAAGGAAATTAGAAAAAAAATGCCTGTTGTCACTTTGTGGAAAATACTTAAAATAATCTTAGAATAAAAATTATTACGAGTTTAAAAAGTTTCACAGTTTTATTGCACAAGTTGTCCTTGGCAATACAATACGAATGCAGAGGTGTGGTATTTGTACAGTCGATGGACAAATAAAACTGGGACAAAAATGACAATCACATAAGTCAAAATTTACAAATTTGCATCGTTTAATTACGGCTTTATCACAAATAGGTTAACTTTGGTATGACATACCGAGCAATCATTTAAAAAATAAATCGAGTTTGCTTTGGAGCCTATGCTATAGCATGGGTTGCCATAGGTAACACGCCGACTCGATTTATTTTTTAATTGATCGCACCGTATTATATACACACTGACAAATATATTGACAATTCAATGGTCTGATTTACATAGATTAAATTTTAAGTGTCCCAGTTTTATTTGTCCACCGACCGTACATACTACAGCCACCTTAAAATTTATTGTTGAAGCTCTGATTTGTGTTAAGTTGAAATTCAATTTCAGAATTCTGATTTTCTTTTTAAAATAGATGCATTTTTTTTCTATAGAACCAACTTTTATCTCTAAAGTTTTCGATTTACTATTTTTGAATGTCAAATTTGAGGTAGGTACAAGTGCACCAAAAGTCGATATCTTTTATCAAGCAGAGATCATTGCCGTATAAAAATGTTTGCTAAATCAATGAATAAAAATGTTTCGCATATGGTGCCAATTTTTTGGTGAGCACTGCATGTTATACAAGTTAATCTTGCAATACTTGTCGAAAAAAACAGTATCCAGTACGGAACCTACCTCTGCCTTTCTTATAACACTGCCAAGAGGACAATCTTCACATAAATTTGCTACAAACAATTCCTGCGGGTCAGCGGTTTCTCCTAAAATCGTATCAATTCCTCTATGGAACATATGTACATGAATTGTGGGTCCTTGTGGAAATCTGTCATACATATATACGATTTTTGCAACACACAAGGGTTCTTCAGAGTTTTCTGAATTCAACATGACATAATCGCCAACTCGAGTATTAATTTCACCTAAACAATATATTACATATTACTTAAAACACAAAAAACGTAAGGTATTACATTATACCGTGAGTTTTTTATTTTACTGAACATAGGATTCATGGATCTGTAAGTTTGGTTGCCTATTTCAAATGAATTGACTTGTCCATTTTAGAACTGAACATAACTATTTTACATTGTATGTTCAGCGAAATAAAAAACGCAGTGTAGATGTACAGGGTTATTTTAAATGATTGTAGTCGAAGCAAGCCATGCCCATGTTATGAAATTTTTGCCGCCTCACTGTGAACTGTCAATTTTTGTCACTGTCATTTTTTTGGTGAAAAGTGCGGTGATCAGAATTTTATGTATTTCTTTTTAAATTAACGATTGAATCTAACAATACTGAGTTGTTTAACTTCTCTGTGTGAACGGTGTATTCACATTATTTTGAGTGTCCGATTCTTTAGTAATACCTGAGGACGAGCTTCTGGGATCGGTGAAATTGAAAACTTTATAACTCGATTATGTGAGCTACTGGAAAATATATTTCAGTCATCTTCGACTCTCTTTTGCTGTCGGCAGCTCGGCAGATGCCTGTTTTCTATGGCAGGCAGTTCTGGGGCAGGCTGTATAGGCAACCAATAAACCTTGATAAAAAGGGGGAGGGTTTACAGTGAAAAATGTCAGTACGTATATATAGAATACCAGTGATATTTCCCCCTCAAATGCGAAAAGGTTAAAACATATTTTACAAACGAAAATAAAATGAACAATTAAATTACTTCTTAAATATTTTAAGATTAAAATCATACCATTAGGAACACATGTGTAATAAATTTGACTATTCAATTCACCTGTCATTTTTCAAATATTAACCAATAAAATAGCAGATATTTACTTTTGTAGCCTAGTAACAATAAATTCCAGCGAATATTCCACTTGTGAAAATATAACTGGATATTCCACTAGTGGTTGCAGTGAATATTTTAGCTTTTTTTGCAGATTTACGAACTAGCTTTTGAAATATTTTATTTTAATCATTGATTTGGTTCATTGAATAGTCTGTTGAATACTATTCGTAGTCAAAGATAGTAGAATATTTTTATGGTAGTATGTATCACTCATGGTCAGCACTCATGGTGTTTATAAAGCGAATGATCATTCGTGATACCACCACAAAAAATTTCGACAATCTTTGATTACTCGTTGTACAGGGTTATTATAAATGATTGTAGTCCAAGTAGGCGTAAAAATTGAATGTAAAATTTATGGTTGCCCCTCCATATAAAAAACATCAAAATGATGTGAATAAGTGAGTACACCGTTAACACACAGGAGTTAAATTGGGTGCAAAACAACTCAATATTTTTAGAATTGGTTGCAAAACAACTCAATTTATTTAGATTCAATCGTTAATTTAAAAAAAAAAAATTGATCACCGCACTTTTCACCTAAAAAATGACAGTGACAGCGACAAAAATTGGCAGTCCACATGAAAGCGGCAAAAATGTAATAACATGGGCATGGCCTACTTCAACTACAATCATTTAGAATAACCCTGTATTATACACAGTTGCAAAATTTCAAATTTCTGACGTTTCTTACCAACCATAGCGCTTTCATAAAATTGTCTTCCTTTGGATTCTAAAATTTTCTCACCACACCACTGCACTGAACTGACACTGCGTTTTGAACAAACTTTTTTTTTCTTGACAGTTTCTTTTATATCTTCTGCTTCATTTTCATTTTCTGATAATTCTGCATCTTCAATAGCCATATTAGGACATCTGCGAAGTTTACAAGCTTGTTTACCCCTTCCAGTGCCCCCAAATTTTATCATATCTTTACAATTTGCACATTTGCCACAGTCTGGAGCCTGACAGGCATCACAAACACCACATCTTTTCTTTTTAGGACCTTTTTTATCTTTTATTTCTATTTGATCAGGAAAGAAATTCTCAAATATTGACCTAACCAAGGCAGTTGTAGTAGCTTTTGTAAAACCTTTTTTTGGTTGTCCTCTCTAAAAAGCAATACATTTAAATATGTATATAAATATATATATCTCAAAAAAAATATATTTACCTGATTTTCTTGTTGTCTAAGTTTTTTACGTTTACGAAAAGTCACACCTGACAAACTAACTAAAGTTCTAACACAAGGTGTTGTAATTAATGGTTTGTCATCATTTGCTCCTGCTTGATCATAGCTATAAATCTAACAAAAACTTTTTGCTACCTCGATACTTTATAATAAGTTATACCTGATCACAAACAAACTGAGCATGTTGTAATAAAAAATCTTCTGACAATTCACTGTTGCCAGCACTATCTATATGCAAAAGTAAATCTTCATAAGTTGGATCTTCCCAACTATGGTCAAGAAGAAACTCAATTACTAATTTAACTAAAGATATTTTTTGCCAAAAAGTTTTAACAAATGGTGCATATTCTTCAGAAGGTTCCATCAACATATATTGGGCATAAGCTGTTACAATACCAACAATTGCCTTTTCACCACCATCAAATCCACCTATATACCACTCATTAATTGGGCCCATGTCATGTGCTGGTATTCCATTAGTTGGAGATGAATCCTCTTCATATATAGGTTTGATATATCCAGAAACGTGCAAAAGTACATTTTTTTCTACTAATCCAGTATCAAAAGCACATAAGTGTCCTTTCTTATCATAAACACTAAAGTGTGTAATCTACAATAAAATAAAGAACAATATTATTTAATACATCACACCTGTAAACTGTTAATTTTTAACCTTGTGTGATGGCAGTTCATCTCCTTCATGAATGACTTCTTCAGTGCCTGTAAACAAGGACAATCTTTCATCTGTTAAAGCTATGAATTCTTCACATGATTTATTAAGATGTCCACTATAAAGTATTATTTCTTGTAAATACTGTTTGCAAATGTTACACTTTTCAGGTTTCATCACTGAATTATCTCCTTCATTATCATTTCCTAGTTTTAGTTTCTTTGCGCCAAGTTCTTTTGTATTATCATCTGAGTTCTCTTTTGTTGCTCTAAAAAATACATGTATAATTTTATTATTGGTCTAAGTTTAATTTGTTTATAATTTGAAAAAAATAAGGCAGTTGTAAATAAAATTTTACATACCTGGTTCTTCTCCTCTTCATGTTGTTAACTTAAACTTCACGGAAAAAAGCCACGACACTAACACTTTGAATTGAATGTTGTTGGTGGAATACTGGAGGTATACAATAGGATAAAGCACTAAAGCAGAGGGAACTCGTGAACATATACTAACTTTATTGAACACGAGCCGTGGACGGTTGACGACTTAACGAGTAGACCACAGAGAGTAGACCACGGACAAGAGTAGACGTTAACCATAATTAATATAATCCCGCCAAAAGTTGGTTTGAGTTGGTTTGTTGGTTACAATCACAGTGATATACGTATACCCAATTATCCATACCAATGTTCCCAAATTCTTGAAAAACAAAATGCCAAATGCAGTTAAAATTAAAATGGCCAAAAGTGTTAGGTGAATAAGACTTGCACATTATAAAAATTAATCCTACAATATTTTTAAATTAAATTGATTGCAGAAATAAATTATTCCTTTTAATCAATTGATAGTGTACTTAAAAAATAGGGATTTTTTAAATTGTATGGTTGGTGTTCCATTGACATTCATTTGTTTACAAATGGCAGGATAAACGTCAAAGTTCTAATTTAAATGAATTTAAAACAAAAATGATTTTCTCACGTAGATATGGGCAATATATGCTGTTGTAAAAAACGAACAAAGAAGTAAGTGATTTTTCACATGCAATGTTGTATTATCTAATGCACGTGTACTCAGAGCAGCCCTTCTCATAATACACATTATTTTCCAAGTGAATGTTGGATTCTCTAACAATGTTTTTTTTTCAAGGAAAATCGTCTTATTATTAGTGGGATTAGATAACGCTGGAAAGACTGTAGCTGCAAAAGGCTTGGCGGGTGAATCAATAGATTCTGTTGTTCCAACAGTAGGATTTTCCGTTGTTAATTTAAGTTATCTTAACTATATTGTTAAAGTATTTGATTTAGGAGGAGGCCCAAATATAAGAGGAATTTGGCACAAATATTTTGTTGATGTATGTACATTAAACAATTACATTTAATTCATCTTAAATATTTACTTTTAGACCCATGGTGTAATTTTTGTTGTTGACTCAAGTGATATTTCACGTCTTGATGAAGCAAAAGAGGTGCTTCAGGAACTTTTATCACATGAAAAAATATCCAGAAAACCCGTGTTAGTTTTAGCAAATAAACAAGACAATGAAAATGCCTTAGATGAAGTAGATATAATTGAAAAGTTAGACTTAGAATCAATTGTAAATGGCAATGAATGTCCAACATTAGTGGAAAGTTGTGCAGCAACAGAAATGTCGGGAAACCTAAAACTTGATCCTGGAATTAAGAAAGGATATGAATGGTTATTGAACTATATTGTAAGAAATTATGAAATTTTAAACAAACGAGTTGAAGAAGATGTGATGCAGCAAATTACATTAGAAAATCGTTTAAGAATGGAAAAAATTGAGAAAATCAGGGCACTAAAAGAAGCAGAACAAAGAACAAAACAGAATGATGAGGATGCTATTGAATCTTATTCAAATTATGAAAGAAAAATGAATGGTCAATTACATGAAAATGAATCAGCTGCAAACATTGAAAATGTACAAAATGACAGTGATATCAGTGAAAATTCATCAGATTCTTTTCCACCAGTTTATCACATCAAGGAAGATATATTACTAGAACGACCTAAGTCTGCATTGCAGATTGTAAGACAACAATTGGAACTAAATGCGCCTAATAAAAAATCCTCGTTTATTTCACGAGCATCGAATAAAACTGCCCCTCTACATTTATATGGTACACAAACACCACATTCTGCATCAATTGAGCGAAAAAATTACGATATGGAAAGACGAAATTTAAAATCTGCAGGAGATGCCCCTCTCAGGATCACTGACTTACCTAATGTGCCTATGCTAAGTGGTGATGAGCTACATAATGAAATTTATAATTTGATGAATTTTGAAAGTTCAAACAAAACACAGTCTGATCATGATGTTCACAAAGATAACAACAAAAATGGTTTACCTTGGTTTCATAAAACCAAGAATGGTGATATCAACGGGATAAGTGTCGTCAATGTAGATTTATAGACTTTTTTTAAAATCACAATGTTCTAGTCTTAAGCTTTTAGTCTATTTTTATATGCACTAAGCACTGATTTATATTTGATAAGAAATAAGAAGTTTATTTATAAAAGTTTTAAGAATTTAATAAAATCTATATACTATTATTCATGAAAAAATAAAGTTAATATTTTTAATTTTTTGAAAACTGCATTTTTTTAATTATTGGTAATTGTTTGAATGGAAGGAAAGTTTTTAAAAACGATGTCAAATTATATTTTCATCAAAAATTCAATTAGAGTTCCATGAAAGTACGTTTACAGTGTAGAAAATATTTGTTTACTTTGTTCAAGCCCGTAAATCATTTTATGCAGGTCACAAAAGGTATTATCGACTGTAATTACACGAGGTTTTTTTTGTCCGGATAAAATTGAATTTTTTTTACGATAATTTACCAAAAAGAAACCAAAGCAGAGTTTAAAAAATGAAATTTTGTCCTGGACTAAAAAAACCTCGATAGTAATTCGATGAGATAATTTAATGAATAATAAAAAATAATCATGAAAAATTGAATTGGCCATTTTGCACTTCAATTTATTACAAGCTGTGTCAATGTTTAAGATTGTTGGTTCGTTATCATAACAACAAACAATAATCAGGTTCGAAAAAGTTTGCCATGGAAGTTTAAGCACATTTTATCCAGATGCAAAGTTAGGGCTAACTTTATCCGATGTCAAAGTGACAAATGCATCGCGGCTTATGGGATTTTTTATACATGAATTAAATTATCATTACTACAGTTATATCCACCATTTATCTGTTGCGTGAGCTGGTGCTGTGACTTATCTGACAATTTGTCATCCATACGACGTACGGTTGTATGTAAAGAGCGATCAAATTAATTTGTAATCGAGTTATCCATGAATCCAAAATCGTATGTCGTTACTTGAACTCGACGCTCCAATAAACACAGGTTATATAAAATAGATCTCGACATATCAATCGCAAAAGACATACGGATTTAAATCCATGGTTGACTCGATTACAAATTAATTTGATCACTCGATATGTACAGTTGCGGAAATAAAATTTCGGGCAGTATTGTGAATGTTATAACATAAACTCTAAAACAACGTTTACATTGACAGGTACCCTCACTCTTTACTCTTGTCATGTTTTTGTCTTTTGACTTATGTATTTGCATTTAAAAAATTGTGATTTGTAGCATAATAACGGGTAGGCAACATATCAAAGCGATTATTTAATTACACTCAGTGCAATTAACTCAAAATTCAAAAAATGTCAGGGTGACTGACACAGGGAAGTTTAATTTTTGAATGTCAGTCACCAATCGTCATGCCACTAAAAGGTGGTTTACAAAGATTTTGTTGAAGAGACAAAAAAATACTGCCCGAAATTTTAATTCCGCAACTGTACCATCAAGGTGAAGCGTTATGTATTGTAATCAGTTAGAGCACTCATTCCGCTGCAATTCGGTTTCTTTCAACGTTAATTTTTCCCTTAATTTATTACCATAATTCCGAGAACTAATTATGTTACCGTGATATAAACCAAACTAAGGAGATAGTTAAAAGAATTCGATTTTTTGATGCCTACTGGGTAGTAAGGGTTAATTTCAATTAGCGATTCAGACTTTGATCGCTTCGTGAATATAACAACAAATATAAATTTTATTCTATAGATATTTAAAGCAAATTTACTGTTTAATGATTTACCAGTACTTTTATATGGGTACTAGTACATAATAGTTAATCTACTATTAATGTAAAAAATTATTTACATGAACAATAATTTTATAAATATCATTCTAGGAAGAAAAATCTTCTTCCTACTAGAAGAACTATCACAAATATGATGGCCCACATAACGACATTAAATATTTGGTCTCTGAAACAATTTATAGAATTTTCATAACGTTTGTTAAGTGTGATCATTACTTACATGGTATTACGATTAAGTGAAACTTCAGATTCTACAAATACGTTTGCTGCGGGTTCATTAATACTTTCAGTACTTTGGTTAATTACGACTCTTTGTCTCATATTATTTTCTTCGTGGACGACTGCAACCCCATCTTTTTTTTCTGCAACGCACTGTTCCTTTCGATTTGCATCTTCTTCAGCCTTGAAAATTTGGTTTACATGTAACGCAGAATGCACCAACTGTTTACATTCAGTAAATTTTATAACAAAACTGAGCACCTAATATCCTAATGCTCATCTGATTTTACCTTATCTTGCTTTAAAATCAACTAATATTTTCACCTCCGTTATATTGGACGGTTTACAACAAGTCATATCTAAAAATGCATTTAAAATATTTTGCTTATCATGATATGTTATATATTTTGACAAACAATAGGTAATTCTATTTTTACTGTGATATAACATTTAACATTTCTATTTTTATTTAAAATAATCATGAATTCAATACAATACATATTTAATGTGACAATCAAAAATATACTTCTTGACATAAAATGAACACTAATTTTATTGATTTACATTACTTTACTTCAATTCATAAATACAACTATATCTAGAAATTGTAGGAAAAAATACAAGTTCAAAACTAGGAAAAATGTCCATATTCAATTGTATTGTTAGTAATTAATCTTTTAAATACAACTTGTTGGAATCAAATGACAAATTAAATCTGTGGCGGTCGTGAAAAAGTAGGTAAGTCGAAAATGTTAATTTTTCAGGGCAACGATTCAAAATTCCACATCATTCCTAAAATCCTGTAATTAAATAGAAACTTCTTTCTACCTGTACTTGCTTTCAATATAAGTAAATTTTAAACTGTGAAAATCTGAATTATTTAACTCCATGATTTATTATTAAGGTGTAAACATCGTTAACTCATTTTTGAAATTATTTGACTTACCTACTTTTTCACGACCGCCACAGCAATATAGTATTTTTTTGTTACTACCGATGTAATTACTAATTAGTTCTGATGATTAACACAACAAATTATTTATACTTATACCTCGTACTTTTAACTTACCTTAAGGGCAATTTGTTGGATAAGGGAAGCCTCTTCCTGTGTTAAGTTTAATGTTGATTTTGCCTGTGAAGATGACAAGTTTTCCGATATTTTACCACAAATTTCACACTGCCAATTTCTTGATTTCTTTGCTAATATCTGTCTTTCTTCAGCAGTATAATCTAATGAACCAATAGTACCTGCTGCTGGGGTAGGCATGAAGGCAATTAATGCTAGCAATGCAGTTCTAATAGACCATGATGGTTGCCAGCTCTCAGGATGATGTCCCGATATTGATAAACATATTTTTTTATTTACTTCAAACCTACCATTTGGCTAAAAAGGTTATTATATTAATATTGTTGCTACACTTCTAACTTACTAACAGTCAATAAAATAATATTTGGTGGTTGCATAGGATACTGAGAAGGTAAAAGAATGCGACCATGATAAAAACCGCCTTCAAATTCTGTATTTGGAGGTCCCCGAACTGTAAAATGCCATTCAAATAAATTGTCCTCCAGAGGATGGGCAAAATACTCTTCTGTGGGCTCCGCCAGCTCTCGCGCTTCTCTCATAAGACGTTTCACTCCTAAAAATAATAACAATGAAAGTAATTACATACTTACAGAGGAATTGAAGATTTACCTGGGCTTTTGAGGTTATACTTATTTTCTAATGACATTTTTGGAATTTCGTAAGTATCACTTACAGGTGTAACAAAGATTTGGAAAACACGAATGTAAATAGTCGATCAAATTATGTTAACTACTAAATTTTTACTGGAATATTTTGAAATTTGTCGAAATGAATTACATCTGTCATGTTGCTTATTCAATTAAATTGTCATATCAGTCAAACATAATATGTTTATACACTTTACGACGGTCAAATTTCAAATATCAGCTGATATTGCTGATGAATATTTCAAATGTTGTGGCGTAGGTTGATTGGTTGATTGATAGTAACAATTTAAATGTATCTGCTTAACGAGCCTTATTATAACTGAATGTCGTTATTATTCATTCTAGTATGTATTTATTATTGATAAAATCTTTTTAAACGGATATATATTTTTTTAAATATCATGTTAGTTAAAAAAATAACGATTATTTAAGTTGGCAAAATGGTATTTCAAAAAATATTGTAAAACCATGTACCATCGTGATCATAAAAAACGACTACAGTTAACTTGGGAGTTGGGACGCCACTGAGATTTTTTGAAAATTAGGCTGAGTGAACGTACTGAGATTTGTCAACCTCAATATTTCAAATTTTCAAATCCGTGAAAATAAACCCGCACGCAACACAATACTAGTGCTAACACCCAGTTCGGCAGCAATGTTTCTAATGGTACTATGGCGGCCAAAAAATTGTAGCCGACACCATGTAAAGTGTAAATAAACCTTTAGGAACCGTAACCCCACATTAGTAATCCGTGAGCGTGAACCCCACTTTCGATTCTTGTCATTTTGACATGCATATTAGCATATTGTTATTCTGACAATCAATTTGAACTGTTTAAAGCTCAGATATACCAAAAATCCGACATGAATGAACAAAATTAGAGCAGTCGTACGTAGATAACTTGAGGTAAACGTCTGTGTAGTAGAAAATGACAAAATAATTTCGAGTGTTTTTTTTTAATTTACCACCCAAAAAATATCAATCATAATCAAAACAGTAATCATAACGACAATAAAGTATGGCTTTCTTTTTTTTTTTGAAATGACAGAAATTGGCGGCTAAAATTTTTTGGCCGCCATAGTACCACCATCATGTATTCGGGTTTGCAGAATGTTTTTTTTTGAAAATCTGTTAATTGCAGAATTTCTCAATTATCACAATGACATTCATTCAAATTTACACAGCCAAATTTCTAGTGTAGCCGTTTTTTATGGTCACGATGGTACAGTGGCGGCCATTAATTTGGAAACGCCAAGATTTTTCTATTGTAAATTGTTTGTCACTTTGACAATTTTATTGACATATCAATTTCGGCTGCGACAGTCTGTTGAATGCGCTCAACCATGACATGATTGACATGAGTTCATGACATAACGCTTACTGCACAGGCTTACTGCTCGTCAAATATTAGATGGCCGCTGAGATTCGGATGCGCAATGGTAACGGTAGGAGTGGGGACGTCACTTGTTCGAGCGTCGCAGCAATGGAAACACTGGTACACTCCAAACCATGGCTTTTAAAAGCACAGTGAAACATATTTATCGCGGAATCAGGCGGTTCAAAATCAAAGAAATTCCTTTTCGAGAGGATTTCTCTTGCCATTCAACGTGGAAACGCTGCAAGCATTCGGGGCACTTTTCCAGATTCCGCAATATTATCGGAAATTTTTGTATTAAATATAAAACAAAAATGTTATGTTATTAATATTTTAAATTTAAACGATTAATATGACATTATGAATTAGGTATATGGAATAATGTCTTTGATTTCGTAATACATAACAGTTTATTAAAATAATGAATAATTCTTTGTGCCTCATCTTACCGTATTCGAATTCTGGGAAATTGTTTACGGCATTATGTAAAAGTGGCTGAAGCACTGCGAATAACGAACATCTGCTTGTAATTGTAATTTAAGCGAACGGTCCAATCGACTCGTCCACCGACAAAATAGCAAGAACAGGTACTTCAATAAAATTTACAGTGCTTTATGATTTTGAAATTTAAGGAGACGTAATTATCAAAATGTACAACGTGTGTTAACAATAAGAGCAACTTTATGGGTGTCCTTTTACTAAAAAGGAGAAATGAAAAAATTACAATGCCGTCGGAAATTTAGTGGGAAAGGTACCTATTTATTATTATTTAGGTAATAAAAATTGCAGATCACAAATACGTTGAGGACTCGCAATACGTCAGTAGATTACAGCTACAGGATTAAAATCTCGTCGACAACGCGGAGATAGGACAAGTCGATTTCTGTATCTGAGTGTATTTTTCAGAATTATACCCCACTTTACCGCTTCACCTTGTCGCATCTCGGTTCCACATCTTGCATCGCACTCCCTCTTCTGCGCATCCTTAGCGGCCATCTAAGATTTGACGAGCAGTACACTATCAAATATTAGAAATATCCAGTTAACTAGATTAGGACGGTGTTTCCAAATTAATGGCCGCCACTATGTTGTGCTTATAACTAGAGTTTTTAAAGTGTTCAATTATTGTTACTTAGAAACCTGTAACTAAAAATGTGCTGATACCTGGATTTTATCCATGTATTTTTCAGAGATTTTAATGTGTGTAAATTTTTGCCTTATTTATTAGGTAAGCATTACCAATAATTACTACAAACACAACTCAAACTTTTATTCATAAATTAATAGAAAAAGGCAACTCTCAACAGACTAACAAGAACAATTTAAATAAACATAACAATCTGTTCTAATTTCTAATATTTGGTCATCGCGCCGTTTTTTGCGATCACTTCATTTAATCTACGGGGCATTAGGTGCGTTTTGTTGGGTCATCCAGATTGAACGGAATGCATCCCACCAACAAAACGGCTTAAAATTTTTGACAGTTTTGTCATAAAATCCCCACTTTCTAACATTCAAACCGACCATTCTATGTAGTTTAACGGAATGAAAAGTTTCGTCGGAGTCGGTTTTGTGCACCAATAAAACGGTCGTTCCATCATAAACCGATTCCGGTTATGTACCAACAAAACGTACCTATTGAGTGAGCAAGTGCCTGAGCATAAATTTCATCATCCGCTAAACTTTCCCATGTATTTTCCACAACTTCCCATAAGTCATCTGCAGTACGACGCCTGACATTCAGGTTCAACATTTCTTTTGCCATACGGCCCCAGACGTTTATATACAGTTGAGGTCGGGACTTTTGGCAGGTGATGGTAGCGTCTCTATATTATTATTTCTCAGCCACTGGGTAACCACGTGGGCTGTATGCACAGGACAATTATCCTGCTGATAGATAAAATGATTGGGATATATTTGGCGGACCGAAGGGAACATTACATATTCAAGTATATTTACATAATTTTGAGCGTTGAATCTATTCTCAATGCGCCAACATGTTCCTAGACCGTGGTAACTAATCCATGCCCATGTATTAATCGAAAATCTTCCACTTCTTTCAAGGGCTTTGATATAGTTCTCATCAAATCTAGTTCCGCGTGGTCGGTAAACACGAACATGTCCGTCATTAGTACTTTGGAACATTTTTTCGTCGCTAAAGACCATATTTTCCCAAAATTGTATCTCTTGAAGACCATAATTCAAAGCAAACAACAGACGAGATTGTTTATTCTGTTCGGTAAGTTTTATCTTTTTCGCGGCCATATAGTTATTTATAGGGCCCGGATTTTAGGCAATTAAAAAGTCGGAAATAGGTGCCTAAAATAGTCCCTTAAACTACTGCAAATAGTCCCTTAAAAACTGAAAATAAGCCATACTAGGTCCTTAAAGTTGTGGTTAATTAAATTAAAAAATGTGTTTTTAAAGTTTTAAGTAGGTACTGTTACGATTTAAATCGCCGCGCGATTGTAAATCTTCGCGATTTTTCTAGAATGTTCTAGAATCCATCGCGACGGAAACGTACTCGGACTTCCGCCGAAAAATCTGCGCACAGAGGGGGTGGAAGCTATAAATCGGGGGAACCAGAGACAGAACGGGGATTTTTCACGACCTTTTGCCGGTGGTGTTGTCAGTGCCTGGGGAGAGTCAAGGGGACAGTGATCGAGTGAATTTGCAGGGCCGACGAGACGACGTAGTGGAGTTCACGAGGGCCGTTGGAGACGATTCGTCTAAGTACCACCGCCCACATCGCCAAGCGGATCACGGACTTCACTACGGAAGGTTCCAGACCGAACGCTTTTGCGGATCAGGATCTCGTCGAGTTCTGTCAGTCCAGGTCGTCCCCGGACTCACCGGAAGGTGCCGGATCTACCCACCAGCAAGTCCGGAGCAGTGGTGACACCCCAATTTTTACAGGCCGTAGCTTCTCAAAGTTTTCGGTTGTATTTTGTCACTCCGTCGAACTAATTGAGCGTTTGTATTTAACTATAGTCAAATTTCCATTGTCATTCATTATTTCGACGGGTGAAAAGTTCCATCAAATTCATTTATTTGTATATCGCGTTTAGGATTTATAATTTGTTCCACTGTTAAAGTTGCAGTTTTGTCATAAGGCGCGTCATTTCATTAATCGTACTAACTTAAGAAAAAAATTTCCTTATCAAGTCCGTCGGGTTTTTATATTCACGAACGATTATCAATCGGTGAGTGACCTCGCCAGGAATTGTGTATCGCGCTCACCGAACATTTTTTTTTGCGCGTGGTTCTTCACCGGTCCGTACCGGAGAAAAACATCTTAACTTCAATTTTTTTTTGGAGCGAAGGAAGACTTGGAGGACCTCCCCGCTTATGCGGGCGGCGTAGCCGAATAGCGACGTTACGTAGGACCAGTCGGCCTTCCTCCTTCGCTAAAAAAGGGAATTTTTTTTACTGTTTCGCCGGTACTCGTTCGTTGAATATCTGGGACCCGGAGGACCCTCCGAGGAGTTAGGGTTATTCAATTTTGTACACGCCATAGGGCTAGTCAGGCTTCGTTGTTTTCTTTTTCATTTATATCATTATTTTCATTGTTTGACATCTGAATAAACGATTAGTTGGAAGATTGTGTATCATTTCCCGTACTCCGGGCTGTTCTCACCAATTTTTCAGCTTCAGTCGGCGTTTCTCGTGGTTCGCATTGTAAACCGAGTCGAAGCCACGACTTGTTCGTTATACCCCTGAACATTCCGGATTTGTAACCGGTAACAGGGTTGCCCAGTTTCGGGAGCGTAATTTATAACGTAACAGTACACACAACAAGATATTTACTAGTTATTTTTTATTAATTAATATACAATACTACAAGTTTGTTAGTTATTTACATTGTTACGTATTTACATTGCATACAAGATATTGCTCTAAATTTTCTACTTTAAAACATTGTCGGTTATCCACCAAAATGGACTTATATTTTGAAAAACTTCTTTCTACCTCGCAAGAGGTAATGGGCGCAAATTTGTAATAAATTTCTTCCATTTTGGTGTCATGTTCCGGCACATCTTCACCTCTAAAAATTCTTGCCAATTCTAGAAGAAATTTGTATCCAGGATTTTTTTCAGTAACATCTTCAAGTTTTTTTAATGCTACTGCTGCTACAGGGCCTGGAGATTTTTTTAGGGAGGTAAATACGTTTTCAACAATTTTGATTGAATCGGTTAAAGGTAACCCATTTTTTTCCAATTGAGTAATACTTTCGCAGATTATTTTAAAATTACTGCGAACATAAATTAATTGGTTTTTTATTCCGGGTTTCTTCATTATAGACTGTGCTTTTTGAATAGCAACAGCAGAACTTCCATCAAAGAACATGACAACCTGTGAGTAGTTAAAAACAGTTTAACAATCAATTAATTTGCTTATCTTTTATATACTTACTTCTTTAATGGAATCAAAGTGTTCGCTGTAAAACATAGCAGCCTGAAGCCATGTTCCCCATCGTGTTAAAATTGGCTGTGGAGGCAGTGGCATTTCTTTTAGTTTTTCTTTGTACATTTCAACTCTCAAAGGTGCCTTAACGAAAATTTTTTTCACGTTCGAAATTAAATTATCCACATCTTCATATTGATAGCGAATTTTTTCAGCCACTAGATTTAAAGCATGCGCTAAGCATGTGACATGCACAATTTTTGGATAAAACACCTTAAGGTGTCTACCAGATTTTATCATATATGGTGCTCCATCCGTTACAAACAAAAGAAACTTTTCAGCAACAACTCTGGTACTCCACAAGATTTCTACGCATAGAAATTTTAAATCAAAATAAATTTAAAAAAGTGAAAAACCCTTACCTAAAGATTGATTTACGAATCTAGCTATTGTCTCATGATTTGTTCTTTCTAATTGTTTAGACGCCAAAAGATAAGATTTTCCAGGTTCATCTTCTGAAAGTTTCCCAACCAGACAATTCGCCACATATCGCCCAAGTGCATCTGTTGTTTCGTCAACTGAAACCCATATGTTAAAAGGATCCAGCTCATTCCGAATGCGGTCAATAGTCTAAAAGTGAAAATAATTTTAAATTAAATATTAAAAGATAGTATGTTCATACATCTTTGTAGCATTTTGGTAAATAATTTTTCCGTAAAGTAGACTCATCCGGAATTTTTCTACCACAATATTTTGTCAGAAAATTCTGAAACGCAGGATTTTGTAGTTTGTGCCATGGTATATTGGCAGCTAAAAAGACGTTACAAAGTTCCATATTGAATGTACTATTTGCCGATTCCTCCAAGTTCTGTGTCAGCAACGTTTGCCGAAGCGGTGTCATAATGTTCTCTTTATGGATGGCCGTTTGCTCATGCTGTTGCAAGTGACATTTTTTTTCGCATATAAACTACAAAAAATAAAATTTTCAAATAAGTAAAAAATATAAAATGACATATTTTTAATTATGCTTAACTTACCAGTTTACCACTGTAATATTTTTTCGCGTAAACTAATTTTTTGTTTCGGCATTATGTTCACTTTAAACAGGTTCACAAGAAACACGACCACTGCACGGAGATAAAGTAAACGAGAAATGACAAATTTGTAATGCTTATATTTACGTCTCCCACCAAATTTCAGAGGAGATGGTTAATTTTATATTTCTTAAATTTTTAGAAAATGACACCCTTAAGGTTTCTCTTATTGTTTCACTTCGGGATTTTAATTTTCGTTTTTATGGCAAGGACCATTTTATAAACGTTAAAGCTTCTAACAATACCTAAGTATCAGAAAACATTAGACATTAGACTCTTCGACATACCGTAGGTTGTGATCCCGGAAAATTTGTGTTAAGGGTGCCCATCACCCAACGAAAATATCTATTTCGTAACTATACAACCAACCATACAACACCTGCTGACCGTTTTACGACAGGCACTACCATGCAGTGCTAATAATGAGGGGATTAGTATTTGTTACCTCCTAGTGTGAAGAGCAGCACTTCGCCCAAAGGAGACTACCTGCTACCCTCTGCCCTGTTTCTAAATCCCGAGCCGCTTTACGAAATTTCCGTCGGATTCCCCAGGATATGATTTAAATTTATAAGTAGGAAAACAAAAATTTTGAAATTATAAATCAGTTTATTTTCATAATTAAATAAATATACATTATTTGTTACCAACAGACTCAGTCATTCTTGATCACACCGTATTTTCATCAAGTAAAGATTTATTGGAGATAACCTATAATGGATCAGGGATCTATCATAAATGTTACTTTTGTAATGTAACTAAATTAAACGTGCTTTTATACATGCACAGCTCACTTGAACATTTATATGAAATAAATTATAGGTATAATACATCCATGTTTGATTTTTTTACCATCCCAATTTTTATGACACGTATGTTGAGGAATGTCCATTTTGCGAGCGAGATATTTTTCGCAAAATTGACAATATTTATTTTTTATGCCAATGTACAATATTTTTTTCGTTCTCATACCAATTATGCATGCGACACCAGAAGAAGCATTGTAATTGGTCTTGTAAGACCTCTTACACCATGCTCCATCAACAATTACAGAAATGTACGGGATACCATCAACATCCAGGTCTCCTGCTTCTACAGCCAAAGCTCTTTCTTGTTTACCTGCCTCTATAATTGAGTCATGTGTGCATTGATTAATTACGCCAGACAAAGATTTTTCATGCGATGAAAATGTATTAGGAGATATTGCCGGTATGTCAAGAGACGCGCACAATTCTGTGAATTGAGAATATCCTATTCCGACTGCCAAGGAGCCACAGACGGCAGCTTTATTGATACTGACATTTGAATCAGCTTCAGTTGCAACAGTATTTGATACATTACACACTTTGCATTTAGTTACGAAAATACTTTTCAGTCCGTACCTTGTTTCTGACAAAATTTCAATATCAAAAAAGCTGCAGCCAAACCCATCATGCTTTAGGTTTTTTAAACTTGTTAAAAAATATTGTATATCTACCACACGGCGACCCTGTATTCCAAAATCTTGATGCTTTGGATCTTCTGTGACAATGTTCAATTCCGGCAAATTACCTGTAGCTTCCATCTGGAGCTGTTCGTTTACGTCCTCGCAAACAACCGGCTCAGTGTCTGCTACGATCTGATTTGATCTAAAAAAGCATAAGAATAACATGTAACAATAACATAATTGTAATAAATACGAGTAACATAGCTGCAGATTGCAAGTGTCGTACAGTTGCGAAAAGTAAGACAGAGTAAAATTGAAAAAGAAATTATATTCATTATATTTACCTCTTATTACGTATTGCCTTCATTCTACGTTTTATACTTTTCCGGTAACCGTTTGTAGAAATCTTATTCTTACCATGGACACCCATTTTTAAAACGCACTCGGATAATAACTCAACTTCTAGTCACTAGGACGCAGTCAAAATAAATAGAAATATGTATAAACAAACACAGCAAATTTATATTCAAGATTGTACCTGAAATGGGGATGAATAACGGTGTCGTCCAATAATGATCCTTTAGCTAGCCGAAACAGCCAGGGGGCAGGTAATTTGGACACGGCAGATTAGGAAAACTTCCGAGAAGAATTATATATTTGGAATTTTGTGATCTTATAAAGAGCGATCAAATTAATTTGTAATCAAGTTATCCATGAATCCGAAATTGTATGTCGATACTGGAACTCCACGCGCCAATAAACATAGGTTGAAACACAAGTTACATACAACGTGTAACAGAAATAAGTACATTAATTTTAACTGGTAATAGAACTCGTCAAAAGGAACAACTTTTCTATCTACCATTTTGCCGAAAAACGATGTTTATTTAATTCCAAAAAAAAATTGGATAGATTTTTCACTAAAATAGCCCTACGCCACTAAATACTGCAATGGCTAATTGAGATCAGCGCTAATATGAAAAAAATGTCCATTTTCATCCAGAAAACGTGTGATATTCGTTCACTTTCAATTTTTTTTTACAATAAGAATCGTTTCTGTCATAATGTCGAAAGTTACCGACAAATTAAATAAATTTGTGCGGAACTTTAGAAGTCTTATTTTTTCAAGTGATGCTTTCGTGTTGTTTTTTTGTAAGATCTGTCAAAAATCAGTGAATTTTGAGAAAATGTATTTGATTGTTGTAAATGATGTTTTTTTTTCTATAATGTACAGTGAATCACTGAAACAATAATACTTATAGCAACATTTAATTGTCAATGTTTATCTTCGAATTTTTAATGCCTTTTTCCCTGCCTATTTTACCGATTTTTAATGCTTAATGCTCTATTGATAATGTAATCGAACATCTACCGGACAGTATGAAATTAAATTTTAAAGACGCAGTCGAAGTATTTGTAGACAAAATCGGCAAACAGAATTGGTACCTAGGTCTGTGTCTATTTAAAGCAGTAGCGAGGCGGCGAGTCCGACCGCTCTCCAGGGGGGCAATATAAATTATGAGGGCTTATAAATCACCCCTCGAAGAGGAATTTTTCGATGCAAAAGTTACGTTGCTTCGATTCATTATTTTTAAATAGAGAGAATTATATTCCATTTACTAAAAAAGTAAACACACACCTACCTAGTTCGCAAGATGCTCGTCATTTTGGTGTAAGTCTGAAGATTGGCAAAGAAATAGGTTTGGAGAAAAATGTATGAAAAGTTTTTCAATTATTGTGTTTTTTAAGGCGTTCGGATCAAAATTTAAAAATAATTAACCTGTCCTGACATAGAAAACACCTTTGTCATCCTGTATAAATATCCATCTCCCTTTAGAATTGAAGATTAAAGATGTTATTTATCGGTAAAAAATGGGTGTTTTCTCGTATACATTTTCGGTACTGATAGAGAGCCTTAAATCAGCTGAGTGTCATCGACATCGGTGGAAATATTTTGGCGACCAGAACCTGCTTTCCTTTGGACAGTGCCCTCCAGTTCCCAACGCTTTTTCATCTTTAAGGCTGTTGCACAGTAATAAAACTTTTGGGCGAGGTGTAGTTCAAGTTGCAGAAGTATTCAGAATTCTTGGATCGGTCAAACACTGCAGCAGGTACCCTCTCGAGACCCGTCAGTCATAAAATTAGCATTTTACAAGAGCATTAAATCTTCGTATTGTGAACAAATTTGTTGGCAAATTTTAGATTTTCTTATTTCTTGTAGTTTGGATGTATTTATCTGTGCACTTTAGTGGTTGAATCTCTTACTTGCAGAAAATTTTTTTGAAGAAAATAACGGACAATGATTAATACAAATGTAAAGGCTATGACTTTGACAGTGTCAGATTTTTCGTATCTCTGCTATCTTTATATAGCTAATAAACGTCAAACAACTGACACTATTAATCAAATTTTAACGCAAAAATAGTTATTAGAGTCCAGTTTTTACCCATTTGCGATGACGTCACGATTTCCTTCCTCGCTTTCTCTCTATTGAAACGACAGAAAGGGTAAAAAACAAAATAGCGGTGCAATGGCGGACAAAAAATTTCGTCCACTGTCATTCCACTCACATATGCTATAAAGCGACCTTTAGGAACGAATAACCTCGCTTCACATGTTGACATGTGTCAATCAAATTATGTCTATAATTTATGTTTTTATGGGTGACAGTAATAAATTTCAAATTTTAATTTGCAAACGTCAATCATAATGACAATAAAGCTTAAACTACACCAAATTTTTGTGAAATGATAACATGGGTATGGCTTGCGACTACAATCGTTTTAATACCTAACCTTATAGTTATTTATGATCAATTCAAATTAGTTTCTGATCCTAGCTCAAACATACGTGAAGTTACTAAATAATGACGTCATCGCAAATGGGTAATAATTGGACTCTAGGATCAGAAATAAATTTGGATTGATCAAAAATAACTATCAAATTTCAATTTTGTTGACAATTGCTTCGAAAGTTTACGATTGTAATCAATGTAATAACTAATAAGTGAAAAATAAAAAAATGTCAAATTGACAAGAGCATAAAATAACCACAAGTAATCAATAATAAATAAACGCATCGCATTTTTTTGTTTGTTCCTGTTGTTTCAATAAAGAGAAAGCGAGAAAGGAAATCGTGACGTCATCCCAAAAGGGTAAAAATTGGACCATAACTTCAGAGTTCAGAGATTGAATCTTATTTTCCTAATCCTAGGGATTATTTAGCGTAAGAAAGGTAGGATTACAATAGCGCCCGTTTTCATTACCTGTATGTACAAATCATTTCCATTAAAAAAAACCTGTTATCGGATAATACATACTTACAACTTTTCTCCAATTGCAGAAAAATACTTAGAACTCTGTCAGAATCATTTAGACATTTATTGGAAAAAATTATAGTTTCTGTATAAATTAGTAGGGGTTTTAATATTCTATATTCAATCGTTACTGAGAACAACTAATTACCTACAGCTTGGCCGTTTACTCGACGTTACTAGACGCAGGTAGTTATTAATTTTTTTAAAAAGAATGAAGCGATTTTTCAAAAAACTGAGACAGTAGCCCGGTGAGATACGTTAATGTTTAACAAAAAATATAGTCACCATAGCTTCAAACATAAAACTGTGGAAAAATAATTAGAATCCGTTTAGCGCGCTTTACCATTGCTTGGCCAACCACTAGGCAACAGCCTTAAAACACTGCTTTTATTTAAGTGGAATGTTTCAGCCGCTGCCCTTATAGACCACCCTTCTTCTAACTTAGTAATAATCCGCTCTCTCGTTACTGGTGTGGTATGTCGCGGCATAATTAAATTATGAAATACAATTTTCACACATTTGACATACAAAATGTCAGTAATACGTTTCCTTGGAAACGATTAATTAATTATCCGATTTGTACGCTTTTTTTTTAATACATAGAAGTGTAGTGTACAATCGTGTCAAAAATAAATTACTACCTAGAATTCGAACTTTTAGGGAAATAACGTTTTTCATGTTGTATGTAACTAGAATTTTCAAAAGTAGATTAAGGCCCGGCATGCTAAACAATGGTGAGTGGAGAAGAGTGGAATGATTGGTACGGAGTGTATCATAATAGAAAGTTCAAGATTTCCTGATATTAAACGTTGGTATATGTATTATATGTTAGTTGTCCTAAAGTTAATGGTGAAAAAGTAAAGCCGTTAATAATTTTATATAAGAACAAAACAATTAAGTAATCACGCCGAACCTTTAACGAACACATGTCAAATTCTGCGAGTAGCTCAGTATGTGGATAACTTTGTACAGGGTAGTGAGCATGCTTGACAAAATATAAATACTTACAAAATTTTCTTTGGATGTTTTCTAGAGCTAGTGTATCCATAATACGGAGACCAAATTAAACAGCAATATTCAAGCTTACTACGCATAAAGGTGGTAAAAAGAAGCTTTTTGTAATTTGCCTCCATTTTGATTCTCTAATAGACATATTAACGAACGCGACGTCATCATCTGGGATGTCCTTATAGCCATTATTTTACGGAACATTTTACGAAAATTTTTAGGTTGGCATAGCTTGATCCGTCATGCGTGTCAGTTTAAATTACAAAATGTGCAAAGAATTATTTATCAGGATTTATCAGGCAACAAATTCGCGACCGTATTTTTGTCAATTTCACGTATTTCAGCGGGCGTACTATGGCGGACAATAAATTTAGGCCGGCCTGTCATTGAGTTGACATCAAAATGTGAAGCTGGCATTATGTTCAACTAACCCCATTTTCGATTTTTGTCATTCTTGTCATCGTGACAGCGATAATCAAAATTAAAATTGGAAAAAGAAGCGTGCACCAGAGAGAAGTGCTACTACAAATCAGTTATGCTAGTGCGTCATGATCTGTAAGTTACGAAAAAGGCAAAGGAAACGCCAAACAGCTTGAAAACCTTCAGTTTGAGAAACTGACACATCAGTCATAATGACAATAAATGGTCGCTTGCACTGACTTTTTTGAAATGTCAGAAATTTGCCGGCCTAAATTTATTGTCCGCCATAGTACATGAAAAATTATCTTCCATATTCGTGTTTTGTGACAGAATTTGGATAAAACAAAAGGCGACTTTGAAGACTTGATCAAATTTTCACTTTTAAAATTAAGACATTACCAACCGCCACAAAAATCCCTAAATCGAGGAAAGTAAACATTTTTGTTTAAAAACGACTTAAAAAGGGCAAATTACAAAAAATAGTATAAAAAACTAGTTTCATAAGACCTTGAAGCACTCATTCTTTAAAATAACTCGTGGCTACGCCACTCGTTTTTTAATCTTGAATTCGTGCTTCAAGACTGGTCTTATGAAACTTGTCTTTTAATATACAGGGTTATTCTAAATGATTGTAGTCGAAGTAGGCCATGTCCATGTGATATGTGGAATAAATGATAAGGTTGATAAGTCACGAGTTTCAGATTTTTTATCAAGTTGTACATTTGATATGGAATAATTAAATTCAATATGTTTAGCCTTACGACTAAACCTCATAAAGTGGCATTTGTTGACATTAACTTTTAATTGATTAGTATCACAATAGTGGATGAAATTATTTAAAATATCTTGAAGAGATACAGTCACTCAGGGTGCGAATATAGGTACACCATTAACATATTGTACTATATCATTAACAAAAATGTTGAATAAGATGGGATCCAGATTAAAGCCTTGAGTACTTACTGGATATAATGCAGAATGATAACCATTATATGCCACAAATTGATATCGATTACAAAGAAACGATTTAAAAAAAGGCACAATGTTGTAATAACCCAGTTTGAATTCAAATAGCCGCCGCCGAAACAAACGCAAGAAAAACTGGTGCGTTCTTTTTTTATTCACCGGTGTGTCCACCAGGTCATTTTTTTAATATCCACGTTTTGTAGTCACAAAGTCATGACATAGTTCCATCAGTTCTCCACCATTGCTGGTTTCCACCATAAATTTATGCTTAATAAAAGAATGCACCCAATTATTTGGTTCTTTTGTTGCAAAAACGGTATACCTAACTGTTACTGTTTATTATTCTTAGGGTCCTACCGCTTCGACGACGATCACGACATGGCCAATTTGTTCAATTTCGCGGGTTTAGTTTGAAATTTTAAATGTTTGGGTTTTGGCGGAAGCCTGGCGATATCTGGGTTATTACAATGTCATTGCAAAAACCAAACCCACTAAGCTTTTGGAGTAGCAACCCATGATTGACAACATCAAATGTCTTTGATAAGTCAGTGTATATCAATCACATCAATTTGTTTTCCATTATCTAAACCATTGGAAATATACTGCGTAAATTCTAACAAATTCGTACGGATTCCTGGTTTGGCAGCGATAGCGAGCAGACGTGGAAAAAGTGCAGCGATAACAAACGTAAACAACGACGAGTGATTGAGAGGTGATAAGCAGAAGACAGCGGGCAAGAAAGAGAGGGCATGCCGAAAAGCAAGGAATGAAAGCAGCAAGAGAGAAAGAGAAGAGGGTAGGATGTCGGAAGAAGGCCTGAACCCATTCAGAAAGAGTTCCAGAACCGAAGATCCCCAAGTAGAGGCGAAGAAAGAAATTAAAGCAAAGAAATAGAGAAAAAAATAGAAACAGTGCTCAGAGAGATAAAAGAGGATATGGCGGGAATAGTAGAGGAGAGCAAAGCACGAAGAAAGGAATTAGCGGCAGCGAGAGAGAAGGAGGGAGAGCAAGAAAGAGAGGACATGCTGAAATCGTCAGAAGTAAGAAAAGAAAGCAGCAAGAGAGAAAGAGAAGAGGGTAGAACGTCGAAAGAAGGCAAGAACCCACTCAGAAATAGTTTCAGAACGAGAAGATCACCAAATAGAAGCGAAGAAGAAAATCAAAGCAAGGAAATGGATAAGGAAATGAAAAAACCATGATAAGAGAGATGAAAGAGGAGATCAAAACACTAAGAAAGGAATTAGCGGCAGTGAGAGAGGAGAATGGGGAGCTAAGGAAAGAATTAGCGACAGTGAGAGAGCAGATGAGAGGAAGAGAAGAAAAAGGGCAGTTGGAGAAGGCAGATTGGATGAGAAGGATGAAAATGATAGAGAAAAAGATGGAACAAAGAGAAAAGAAGGAGAGGAAGAATAATGTTATAATAACTGGAATAGGGGCAATAAGTGGAAATATAGAGAGGGGGGTGGAAGAATGGTTAGAAAGGGAGATAGGGGTGAAAGTGAATGTAAAGGAAGCATTTAAAATAAATAAAGATAAGATGATGCTGGCAAAAATAGAAAGTTGGAAGCAGAAGAAGAACATAATGCTAAGTAAGAGTACGTTAAAGGAAAAAAAAGTGAGAGGATTTATATAGATGACGATTTGACAAAAGAAGAAAGGAAAACACAAAAGAAGTTAAGAGAGTTGGCCAGAGAGGAGAGAGATAGAGGAAAAAGGGTGAAAATAGGATACAGGAAAATACAGATAAACGGGGACTGGTTTTGGTTTAGATGGGATGAGAGCCAGGAGAAACTGAAGAAAATTTGCTAGAAGAAGGAGAGAATAAGAAGACGACCCGGCGAGAAAATGTACAAGGAGAAGGTGAATAAAAAGGTAGAGGGACAAAGACACATATAAGTAAGAGAGAAGAGAGAGAATAAGAGAATCGAAGTACAATAGGAAGGGGAGAGAGTGTGTGTGAGAGAGGAAAATGATAGCGGGTTGCAGAGGTGGGGACGAGGAGAGAGAGAACAGGAATGGGAAGGAAGGAGAAGAGAGAGAGAGAGAAGGTGCAGGAGGTGACGCGAGGACAGTGAGAAGATCGAACACATGCGGTGAAATGAGAGAGAGAAAGAGAAGGGAATGGGGAGAAATATGGAGCGAAGATGGCAGGGAGATGGATGAAAGAATAAGGAAGAGAGGAGAAAGAATAGAGAACGAGAGGAGGGAGGGGGAACAATAAATTGTTATTTTTATGTTTGTGTTTATGTTTGTAATCAGGAATCCGAAAGCCCGTAGGGCAAAATAAAGCATTTTGGTTAACAAATTCGTACAAGTTGATTTACCTTTAACAAAACCATGCTGCTCATTAACAATATACGGGGCAATATGATGACATAATACACTACTCAAAAAATAAAAGTGAAAGTCACTTTTTTGAACTTCGATGTTTTTTTTATATTTTAAGAGATTTCATTCAAACTTGGAATATGTAAGGAACCATTAATTATTGAACTTATTTTAACAAATTAAAAACAGAGAGACACTGGAGCAACCTACTACTAACTTTTAAGTACTAACATGTTGCAAAAATAAAGAGTTTGAAATCAAATTGGATTAAAAAAAGTCTGACAACTTGGCTAATTTGTACCAATTGTGATGTTAATATCTGATGTGGCTTCTTCTTGCTTGCCAAACGTCGTTGCAGGCTTCGAATAAGCCTTTGCAACTCATCTTGGAGAAAATTGACCCGTTCTTCAACTAAAGCCTATGCCAACTGTTCAGTTGTAATTGGAGGATTTGGACGTCCTCGAACACGTTTCCCTAATTGTTCCCAAACATGTTCGATTGGATTTATGTCTGTGCTGCATGCCGGTCAATCCATTTTACGGATATTGTGATTATCAAAATAATCAGTGACGATGTGAGTAATGTGCTGTCTGGCATTACCTTTGTAATGATTTGAATACATTACTTTTTCCGCCAAATATTCGAACCTGCGCAAAACGGCAAAAAATGTGGTCGTGATCGTCATCGAATCGGAGGAGCCCTACGTTGTGATTTTCTTTTGGCGGAAAAAGGTTCGGAATGCAACCGATGAGGGTTCCAGTTGGAAGGGTGCCGCAAATAAAACACACATGTGAGGGACGCAAAATACCTTTTATTAAAAATGCCTGTAATAACTTTGATGAAAAAGAAATTGAAAAAAATACAAAGGACAGAAATTAAGTTTAACGAAATACAAGAAATTAACTAGTTGAGTACATCACAAAGATAAACGACAAGATGAATGCAACAATATTTAAAATAACAGAAAAACGGGCACATGACAGACAAAATGACAGTTAAAGCTTGCAACACAAGTAAACAAATTATGGTGCAGTTATTACAGACAGGGACGGATGAAAGACCCTCTTCAAAAACCGTATCCCAGGTATTACTCATATTTTATAATTCGATTAATGACAAAACAATATTTAATTTGGAACTACGCGGTCAAGGTACGCCGACGGGAGCTTAGAGCTGGAGGTAACAAACTTTCGGCCGCGAGGGGACTCAGAAGAATAATCTGAATCATCTTGAGAGCAAGCGACGTTTATAGATATTCGGGGTATTAATGAACGTCAGACTATTTCGCCGACCAAGCAAGAGTGACAGAGCGTCTCGGGGTTGTACGATTAGCATCACTAAACAGCATAAGCGAATATTTAGATCCACCGTCCCCAACCAACCGTTTCCCGACAAGCCCCCGAAATCTCTATAACCTCGACGGAAGCTTCACGAAAACATCCCGCCGCCGCATAAGCGAAGACCTAGGTCCGCCTCCACTAACGGTTCTAAATAACCGTAGCTTCCACAGAAATTTACTAAACAACCCCACGACTTCCTGATCGTCACCTAGCTCCCACAGGGGCGCACTTACAACATTTTACTTTAACTTTTCCGAAATCTAGCAACAACACGAAGGAAAAAAAAACCGAGTTTAATTCTATCGAGCAAAGCGTAACATTAAACGATGAGAAAATCCAGCAAAACAAAG